>NW_027007682.1:85210-110210 GCF_036934945.1 Oncorhynchus masou masou | reverse complement strand
TTCAGCTCATTCCTTTGGGAGATATTTCGTCAATTCAAATAATGCAAGACTCATTATAGTGCAACAGTCTTGGATGATTGATTCACAATCTTTCCCTTTACTGCTACAGATGAATGTGCCTTTTATGTCCAACATTTATTTCCTCTATCATTTTTTCTTTGGCATCTCTCTCTCTCTCTCTCTCTCTCTCTTCTCTCTCTCTCTTCACCCTCTCTCTCTCTCTCTCTCTCTCTCTCTCTCCACCCTCTCTCTCTCTCTTCACCCTCTCTCTCTCTCTCTCTCTCTCTTCACCCTCTCTCTCTCTCTTCACCCTCTCTCTCTCTCTCTTCACCCTCTCTCTCTCTCTCTATCTCTCTCTTCACCCTCTCTCTCTTCACCCACTCTCTCTCTCTCTTCACCCTCTCTCTCTTCAACCTCTCTCTTCTTCACCCTCTCTCTCTCTCTCTTCATCCTCTCTCTCTCGCTTCACCCTCTCTCTCTCTCTCTTCACCCTCTCCCTCTCTTTTCACCCTCTCTCTTCACCCTCTCTCTCTCTTCACCCTCTCTCTCTCTCTCTTCACCCTCTCTCTCTCTTCACCCTTTCTCTCTCTCTACACCCTCTCTCTCTCTCTACACCCTCTCTCTCTCTCTACACCCTCTCCCTCTCTCTCTTCACCCTCTCTCTCTCTTCACCCTCTCTCTCTCTTCACCCTCACTCTCTCTCTTCACCCCCCTCTCTCTCTTCACCCTTTTCTTTATGGCACTCAACCTCTCTCTTCACCCTTTTCATTATGGCACTCACCCTCTCTCTTCACCCTTTTCATTATGGCACTCACCCTCTCTCTCTCTTCCTCCTCTCTCTCTCTTCACCCTTTTCATTATGGCACTCACCCTCTCTCTCTCTTCACCCTTTCCATTATGGCACTCACCCTCTCTCTCTCTCTTCACCCTTTTCATTATGGCACTCAACCTCTCTCTTCACCCTTTTCATTATGGCACTCACCCTCTCTCTCTCTTCACCCTTTTCATTATGGCACTCACCCTCTCTCTCTCTTCACCCTTTTCATTATGGCACTCACCCTCTCTCTCTCTTCACCCTTTTCATTATGGCACTCACCCTCTCTCTCTCTTCACCCTTTTCATTATGGCACTCACCCTCTCTCTCTCTTCACCCTTTTCATTATGGCACTCAACCTCTCTCTTCACCCTTTTCATTATGGCACTCACCCTCTCTCTTCACCCTTTTCATTATGGCACTCAACCGCTCTCTCTCTCTTCACCCTTTTCATTATGGCACTCACCATCTCTCTCTCTTCCTCCTCTCTCTCTACACCCTTTTCATTATGGCACTCACCCTCTCTCTCTCTTCACCCTTTTCATTATGGCACTCACCCTCTCTCTCTCTTCACCCTTTTCATTATGGCACTCACCCTCTCTCTCTCTTCACACTTTTCATTATGGCACTCAACCCTCTCTCTCTTCACCCTATTCATTATGGCACTCAACCTCTCTCTCTCTTCACCCTTTTCATTATGGCACTCACCCTCTCTCTCTTCACCATTTTCATTATGGCACTCACCCTCTCTCTCCTTCACCCTTTTCTTTATGGCACTCACCCTCTCTCTCCCTTCACCCTTTTCTTTATGGCACTCACCCTCTCTCTCTCTTCACCCTTTTCATTATGGCACTCACCCTCTCTCTCTCTTCGCCCTTTTCTTTATGGCACTCAACCTCTCTCTCCCTTCACCCTTTTCTTTATGACACTCACCCTCTCTCTCTCTTCACCCTTTTCATTATGGCACTCACCCTCTCTCTCTTCACCCTTTTCATTATGGCACTCACCCTCTCTCTCTCTTCGCCCTTTTCTTTATGGCACTCAACCTCTCTCTTCACCCTTTTCATTATGGCACTCACCCTCTCTCTCTCTTCACCCTTTTCATTATGGCACTCACCCTCTCTCTCTCTTCACCCTTTTCATTATGGCACTCACCCTCTCTCTCTCTTCACCCTTTTCATTATGGCACTCACCCTCTCTCTCTCTTCACCCTTTTCATTATGGCACTCACCCTCTCTCTCTCTTCACCCTTTTCATTATGGCACTCACCCTCTCTCTCTCTTCACCCTTTTCATTATGGCACTCACCCTCTCTCCACCTCTTTTCCTGTGGCACTCACCCTCTCTCTCCACTCATCCTTTATTTTCATAATCGTCATCTTTCTCCTCACCATGTGTCCCATACAGATCCACCCACCCTCTCTCTCTCTCTCTTTCTCTTTCTCTCTCTTTCTCTCTCTCTCTGACTCTCTCTCTGACTCTGTGTGACTGGTGGTGCAGGGTGATTGAATGTGGTGTGCCGTGGCTGGCTCTGGCTTCCTTGAAGAGGCGGACATGGCTTCATGTGGGCAGATCTCTGCCAGCTTGGATGAGCCCCCTCTGGGTATCTGTTACAGCTGGCAGGGTGAGGGTGCGTGGGCGTGATGGGGGCATGACATATCATATAGCTGTACCACTGTATAGGGACTGGAGAGATGGTGGGAATCAGAAAATCTACTTCTTTTTTTGTGTGGGAACAGTTCATGAATGAGCATTTACCGTTTTTAAGCAATTTCTGTAATCATTATCTGATTGATTGAAATGCTGTTTACTCACGAGGAGCAATATCAAACTCTTTGAGAACTATGAGATTGGAATACAGTAAACCTTATGGGTCAAATATCTTATTTTCATTAGCTTTAATACCATGCCAACCTAGCAATTAAAACTGTTGAAAAGGATGTGAGAAGCTGGCTAAATTAGAGTGACTAGATACAGAGTGACTAGATACAGAGTGACTAGATACAGAGTGACTAAATATACTGACTAGATACAGAGTGACTAGATACAGAGTGACTAGATACAGAGTGACTAGATACAGAGTGACTATATACAGAGTGACTAGATACAGAGTGACTATATACAGAGTGACTAGATACAGAGTGACTATATACAGAGTGACTATATACAGCGTGACTATATACAGAGTGACTATATACAGAGTGACTAGATACAGAGTGACTAGATACAGAGTGACTAGATACAGAGTGACGAGATACAGAGTGACGAGATACAGAGTGACTAGATACAGAGTGACTAGATACAGAGTGATTAGATACAGAGTGACTAAATATACTGACTAGATACAGAGTGACTAGATACAGAGTGACGAGATACAGAGTGACTAGATACAGAGTGACTAGATACAGAGTGACTAGATGTAGAGTGACTAAATATCCTGACTAGATATAGAGTGACTAGATATAGAGTGACTAGATATAGAGTGACGGGATATAGAGTGACGAGATATAGAGTGACGAGATATAGAGTGACGAGATATAGAGTAACAAGATATAGAGTGACTAGATACAGAGTGACTAGATACAGAGTGACTAGATGTAGAGTGACTAAATATCCTGACTAGATATAGAGTGACTAGATATAGAGTGACTAGATATAGAGTGATGAGATATAGAGTGACTAGATATAGAGTGACGAGATATAGAGTGACTAGATATAGAGTGACTAGATATAGAGTGACGAGATATAGAGTGACGAGATATAGAGTGACTAGATATAGAGTGATGAGATATAGAGTGACTAGATATAGAGTGACGAGATATAGAGTGACTAGACCCTTATTGATGTATCCATGTGATATGCACTTATCAGAATACATTTGATTTTATTTTATTTATTCTTGATGACATCTCTGAGAGATTTGCTGGGTGACGTTTCATGGCAAACATTACCACCTCTCCCTTTCTCCTCCCCTCTCTCTGTTTCCCTCCTTTCTCTTCCTCTCTCCCCTTTCCTAATCTCTATTGCGTGGGGGTGAGAGAGGGTGGGAGGAGAGGCAGGGGAGGGATGCAGGGAACAGGCCAAGGGTCTCGACTGACGTCCATGGGAATCTGCACATCCATTCAGGGACAATTATCCCCGTCAATACAGGGAGCAGTGGCACAGGGCGGGAGGGGAGGGGGCAAGGCAGTGTGTGTGGGAGAGGGAGGCGGTGGGGCAACCAACATGGAAACCAAGCCATGAAGTGCCCAAGGAGCCAAGAGTTGGAGACTGGAGAGAGAGAGTGTGTGGCAGGGGAGAATGCGATGAGAGAGGTAGCTATAGTGAGAAGGAAGAAAGTGAAACAGTTATATATTTCATATCTGACAGAAATCTTTATGTCTGAAAGATGACCTTTATGAGTCTAGCAGAACTCATGTGTTTAAAATGAGTGTTTCCTTTCTGTCTGGTTTCTGGAGAAGTGATCATGTGAAAAAATAGTTTTGAGCAAGTAAAAGTAGACACTGTTATTGACAGACTCCTTGCCAAGACATACTGTACACTTAGGTTCAGGTCATGTTCCTCTGAGCTTAGCCTTAGAGACCGTTGGTCCTATCTCAGGCCTATTGGAAGACTGTTGTTAATGTGTTAATAGCGGATATAATCACAGAGTGATTGACTAATTGTTCCTTATTTTTCATCATTTCAATTTTACAATGTCTGTCTGTCTGTCTTTCCATCCATCCGTCCGTCTGTGTGCGTGCGTCCTTGACATGTCTGTGTGCGTGCGTCCTTGCCATGTCTGTGTGCGTGCGTCCTTGACATGTCTGTGTGCGTGCGTCCTTGACATGTCTGTGTGCGTGCGCCCTTGACATGTCTGTGTGCGTTCGTCCTTGACATGTCTGTGTGCCTGCGTCCTTGACATGTCTGTGTGCGTCGTCCTTGACATGTCTGTGTGCGTTCGTCCTTGACATGTCTGTGTGCATGCGTCCCTGACATGTCTGTGTGCGTGCGTCCTTGACATGTCTTTGTGCGTTCGTCCTTGACATGTCTGTGTGCGTCGTCCTTGACATGTCTGTGTGCGTGCGTCCTTGACATGTCTTTGTGCGTCGTCCTTGACATGTCTGTGTGCGTTCGTCCTTGACATGTCTTTGTACGTTCGTCCTTGACATGACACACAGGCATGTTTGAAGGCTACAGAGAACCACTTCGCTGGCGTTCCATCCGACCCACATGCCAGTTCCCTCTCTCTGTCTCTCTCATCTGCCCTGGGCTCTTTCTGTAATTCAGAGGAAACACTGTTGTCACAGAGACAGGAGAGGGGGATTCCTGATCAGATTCATGGAAAACCAACGACACCTCTTCACTCCATTCTATTTTCCAAAGTACAGGAACTTGATAATAAGATGGATGACCTCTGATTGCGGATTTGATACCAACGAGATTCTCATAACTGCAATATTCTCTGCTTTTCTGAAGCATGGCTTTTGGACAAGATACCCCTCATGTCTATCCAGCTCGATGGATTCTCCATTCTCCGACCAGACAGGACAGTAGAGTAAGGTAAATCGAGAGGGGGAGGGATTTGCCTCCTTATCAACAACAAATGGTTTGCTGACTCGAGCGCAGTGGTAGTCTTGACCCATTGTTCACCCTTCGTGGAATACCTGATGGTCAAATGCTGACCCTTCTACCTCCTGAAGGAGTTTTCAGCTGTTGTATACATTCCACCTCAGGACAAGAAATATAACAAGCTAGAACTTAACAAACTGTATGAGGCTAGAAACAAGCAGGAACATTTACATCCGGAGGCCGCATTTCTTGTCGCTAGCGATTTTAATTCCGCGTCGTTAGACACACGATGCCCAACTTCCATCAACACATCTCCTTCGCCATTGGGGGCTATAAAGTCCTAGACTGTTACTCTACCCACAAGCAAGCATACATGGCCCTCCCTCGTCCACCATTCAGCAAATCAGATCATGACTCATGCGTCCTGTTTACAAGCCGAAGCTCAAACAGTGACTTGCTCCTTTGAGAAATGATCTTCAGAATCAGAGATGATGCTACAGGACTGCTTTCCTAACCACCTCCGTCACCATCATAAGGTAATGCATCGGCCACGTTGTCTCCACAGTGAAGGTTTGCTGCTTCCCCAATCAAAAGCCCTGGAGGTTGGCGCTATGCTAAAGGACAGGGCTACTGCACACAGCTATCGCACACAAGAAGTCCCGCTATGACCTCCGCAGAGTCATCAAGCAAGCAAAAGAACAACATAGGAATAAGGTGGAATCACACCACACAGGCTGAGACTCCCGCCGCGTGTCAGGGGCTATCGTCTGTTACGGAGGAAGACCTAGCCGTGATCTGTCCAATGATGTCTCTCTTCCAGACGAACTCAATGCATTATATGCACGCCTCGACAATAACAACACCGTACTGTGCATGAGGGACCCCACCGACCAAGAGTACTGGGTGATCTCGCTCTCTTAACCAGGTCAACACTCGCAATGCCAAAAGGCCTGACGATATTCTAGGGCGTGTTCTCAGAACATTCGCAGATCAGCTGGCAAACATAATTTTCAAGCACTCCTTGTCCCAGACTGTAATCTCCATGTCTTAAAATGACTACCATCATTCCTGTTCCCAAGAACTCTAAGGCTTCATGCTACAACGACTACCGCCCTGTAGCCCTCACATCTAATCATCAAGTGCTTTAACAGGCTGGTTATGTCACACATCAACTCCATCATCCCAGACCCACTCCAATATGCATACCGCCCCAACAAAGTCATAGACGATACAATCGCAAGTGCCCTCCATACTGCCCTCACCCACCTAGATAAGAGGAATACCTATGTGAAAATGCTGTTAATGAACTATAGCTCAGCGTTCAACACCATTCTCATCACCAAGCTTAGGACCCTGGGAATAAATCCCTTCCTCTGCAACTGGATCCTGAACTTCCTGACGGGCCGCCCCCAGGTGGCCACGCTGACCCTCAACACGGGGGCCCCAAGGGTGCAGGCTTAGTCCCCTCTTGTACTCCCTGTTCACCCACGACTGCATGGCCATGCATGACGCCAACACCATCATCAAGTTTGATGATGACACAAGGTGGTAGGCCTGATCACCGGTGACGATGAGACAGCCTATAGGGAGAAGGTCAGGGACCTGGCAGTGTGTTGCAGGACAACAACCTCTCCCTCAGCATCAGTAAGACCAAGGGGCTGATCGTGGACTCCAGGAAACGGTGGACGAGCACACCTCCATCCACAATGATGGGCTGCAGTGGAGCGGATCGAGAACTTCAAGTTCCTTGGTGTCTACATCACTAAGGACAGCGCATTATCCCCCTCAGGAAGTTGAGAAGGTTTGGCATTGTCCCTCAAATCCTCAAGAAGTTCTACAGCTGGACCAATGAGAGCATCTTGACTGGCTCGATCAATGCTTGACATGGCAACAGCACTACCCTCGATTGCATGGAGATACAGATGGTGGTGCGGACAACCCAGTACATCACTGGGGCAAAGCTCTCTGCCATCCAGGACCTCTCTATCAGGAGTCATTCAACTCCAGCCATACAAGCCATAGACTGTTCTCTCTGCTGCTGCACGGCAAGCGGTGCCAGTGTATCAAGTCTGACACCAGGCTCCTGAACAGCTTCTATCCACAAGCCATCAGACTGCTAAATAGCTAACAGAATGGCTACAGGGACTATCTGAGTTGACCCTTATATTATATTTTTGCTCTACACACTCACGCACACTGACACACGAACACACACATAACATGCACCACACACACTTATACTAACTCTACACACACACACACACACACACACACACACACACACACACACACACACACACACACACACACACACACACACACACACACACACACACACACACACACACACACACACACACACACATAATTTACACTTCTGCTACTCTGTTTATCATACATCCTGTTGCCGAGTCACCTGACCTCTATACATATCTACCACTGACCCTGTATATTGTTTCTTACTTCTTCTTTATTTTGAGTGTGTTTTTGTTCTACCTTATGTTATTTTTTGTGCTACATTGAAATTGATTACTGCATTGTTCGGTTTGGAGCTTGCAAGAAAGACATTTCACTGTGCATGTGACATTACATCTCTCTCTCTCTCTCTCTCTCTCTCTCTCTCTCTCTCTCTCTCTCTTCCTCTGTCTCTCTATCTATCTTTCAATTCAATTCAATTCAAGGGCTTTATTGGCATGGGAAAAATCTGTTTACATTGCCAAAGCAAGTGAGGTAGATAATATATAAAGTGAAATAAACAATAAAAATTAACAGTAAACATCACACATTCTCTATCTACTGTCTCTATCTGTCTCTCTGTCTCTCTCTCTCTCTCTCTCTGTCTCGATCTATCTTTATGTCTCTCTCTCTCTATCTCTCTCTCTCTCTCTCTGTCTCTCTGTCTCTCTCTCTCTCTCTGTCTCTCTGTCTCTCTCTCTCTGTCTGTCTTTCTCTCTGTCTCTCTCTGTCTCTCTCTCTGTCTCTCTGTCTCAGTCTCTCTCTCTCTCTCTCTCTCTCTCTCTTGTCTCTCTCTCTCTCTCTGTCTCTCTGTCTCTGTCTCTCTGTCATACGTCACTCTGACAGTTCCATTTCAAATCAAATCAAATCAAATCAAATTTATTTATATAGCCCTTCGTACATCAGCTGATATCTCAAAGTGCTGTACAGAAACCCAGCCTAAAACCCCAAACAGCAAGCAATGCAGGTGTAGAAGCACGGTGGCTAGGAAAACTCCCTAGAAAAGCCAAAACCTAGGAAGAAACCTAGAGAGGAACCAGGCTATGTGGGTGGCCAGTCCTCTTCTGGCTGTGCCGGGTAGAGATTATAACAGAACATGGCCAAGATGTTCAAATGTTCATAAATGACCAGCATGGTCGAATAATAATAAGGCAGAACAGTTGAAACTGGAGCAGCAGCACGGCCAGGTGGACTGGGGACAGCAAGGAGTCATCATGTCAAGTAGTCCTGGGGCATGGTCCTAGGGCTCAGGTCAGTTGAAACTGGAGCAGCAGCACGGCCAGGTGGACTGGGGACAGCAAGGAGTCATCATGTCAGGTAGTCCTGGGGCATGGTCCTAGGGCTCAGGTCCTCCGAGAGAGAGAAGGAGAGAATTAGAGAACGCACACTTAGATTCACACAGGACACCGAATTGGACAGGAGAAGTACTCCAGATATAACAAACTGACCCCAGCCCCCGACACATAAACTACTGCAGCATAAATACTGGAGGCTGAGACAGGAGGGGTCAGGAGACACTGTGGCCCCACCCGAGGACACCCCCGGACAGGGCCAAACAGGAAGGATATAACCCCACCCACTTTGCCAAAGCACAGCCCCCACACCACTGGAGGGATATCTTCAACCACCAACTTACCATCCTGAGACAAAGCTGAGTATAGCCCGCAAAGATCTCCGCCACGGCACAACCCAAGGGGGGGGCGCCAACCCAGACAGGATGACCACATCAGTGAATCAACCCACTCAGGTGACGCACCCCCTCCAGGGACGGCATGAGAGAGCCCCAGCAAGCCAGTGACTCAGCCCCTGTAATAGGGTTAGAGGCAGAGAATCCCAGTGGAAAGAGGGGAACCGGCCAGGCAGAGACAGCAAGGGTGGTTCGTTGCTCCAGAGCCTTTCCGTTCACCTTCCCACTCCTGGGCCAGACTACACTCAATCATATGACCCACTGAAGAGATGAGTCTTCAGTAAAGACTTAAAGGTTGAGACCGAGTTTGCGCCTCTGACATGGGTAGGCAGACCGTTCCATAAAAATGGAGCTCTATAGGAGAAAGCCCTGCCTCCAGCTGTTTGCTTAGAAATTCTAGGGACAATTAGGAGGCCTGCGTCTTGTGACCGTAGCGTACGTGTAGGTATGTACGGCAGGACCAAATCAGAGAGATAGGTAGGAGCAAGCCCATGCAATGCTTTGTAGGTTAGCAGTAAAACCTTGAAATCAGCCCTTGCTTTGACAGGAAGCCAGTGTAGGGAGGCTAGCACTGGAGTAATATGATCAAATTTTTTGGTTCTAGTCAGGATTCTAGCAGCCGTATTTAGCACTAACTGAAGTTTATTTAGTGCTTTATCCGGGTAGCCGGAAAGTAGAGCATTGCAGTAGTCTAACCTAGAAGTGACAAAAGCATGGATTAATTTTTCTGCATCATTTTTGGACAGAAAGTTTCTGATTTTTGCAATGTTACGTAGATGGAAAAAAGCTGTCCTTGAAATGGTCTTGATATGTTCTTCAAAAGAGAGATCAGGGTCCAGAGTAACGCCGAGGTCCTTCACAGTTTTATTTGAGATGACTGTACAACCATTAAGATTAATTGTCAGATTCAACAGAAGATCTCTTTGTTTCTTGGGACCTAGAACAAGCATCTCTGTTTTATCCGAGTTTAAAAGTAGAAAGTTTGCTGCCATCCACTTCCTTATGTCTGAAACACATGCTTCTAGCGAGGGCAATTTTGGGGCTTCACCATGTTTCATTGAAATGTACAGCTGTGTATCATCCGCATAGCAGTGAAAGTTAACATTATGTTTTCGAATAACATCCCCAAGAGGTAAAATATATAGTGAAAACAACAGCGGTCCTAAAACGGAACCTTGAGGAACACCGAAATTTACAGTTGATTTGTCAGAGGACAAACCATCCACAGAGACAAACTGATATCTTTCCGACAGATAAGATCTAAACCAGGCCAGAACTTGTCCGTGTAGACCAATTTGGGTTTCCAATCTCTCCAAAAGAATGTGGTGATCGATGGTATCAAAAGCAGCACTAAGGTCTAGGAGCACGAGGACAGATGCAGAGCCTCGGTCCGATGCCATTAAAATGTCATTTACCACCTTCACAAGTGCCGTCTCAGTGCTATGATGGGGTCTAAAACCAGACTGAAGCATTTCATATACATTGTTTGTCTTCAGGAAGGCAGTGAGTTGCTGAGCAACAGCCTTTTCTAAGATTTTTGAGAGGAATGGAAGATTCGATATAGGCCGATAGTTTTTTATATTTTCTGGGTCAAGGTTTGGCTTTTTCAAGAGAGGCTTTATTACTGCCACTTTTAGTGAGTTTGGTACACATCCGGTGGATAGAGAGCCGTTTATTATGTTCAACATAGGAGGGCCAAGCACAGGAAGCAGCTCTTTCAGTAGTTTAGTTGGAATAGGGTCCAGTAAGCAGCTTGAAGGTTTAGAGGCCATGATTATTTTCATCATTGTGTCAAGAGATATAGTACTAAAACACTTGAGCGTCTCTCTTGATCCTAGGTCCACGCAGAGTTGTGCAGACTCAGGACAACTGAGCTTTGAAGGAATACGCAGATTTAAAGAGGAGTCTGTAATTTGCTTTCTAATAATCATAATTTTTTCCTCAAAGAAGTTCATGAATTTATCACTGCTAAAGTGAAAGTCATCCTCTCTTGGGGAATGCTGCTTTTTAGTTAGCTTTGCGACCGTATCAAAAGGAATTTTGGATTGTTCTCACTCCAGTGCTCAGTATTCTGACTGGCCACACCACCTCAACCTCTCCAGGTCCTCCCCGCTTGGCAGGAACGGCGGGAATGTCATCGTTGCTCCCAACCCCGGTGCCGCAGCGTTTGATCCACTGCCATCCGGTTGGCCACAGAGCTCCCATTCTGTCCAACCAGGGGGAAATTATGACCAATGATTTTCATTTCAGTCTTTTTTTTTCACTCTAAAATATGAAAAGGTTCCAGCTAAGAGTGACTCAACGCACTGGGTTTTAGATGACTGACCTTTTGGAGTTGGCGAAGTGGTGGGTGGGTGGGTGTGTGTGTTTGTGCGTTGGTGCGTGTGTGTGTTTGCGTGTGTGTGTGTATCTGTACATGGGTGTGTGTGTTTGTGCATGGATATGTGTGTTAGTGTGTGTGTGTGTTTGTGTGTTTGTGCGTGGGTGTGTGTGTGTTTGTAGAATTTACAAACAGCTCTGTCAAAACCACACCCAGGATGTGTAGTTTGCTATCAGTGAGTCCATACATGTGTGTGTTCCTGTACAATGTTGTACATGTACGTGCTCTACATGATGCCTCAGGGCCTCTCAGGTAGATGCTTATCAGGCAGTAAGCCAGGCCCACCTCTTTCTCTCTCTCTCTCTCTCTCTCTCTCTCTCTCTCTCTCTCTCTCTCTCTCTCTCTCTCTCTCTCTGTCTCTCTCTCTCTCTGTCTCTCTCTCTCTCTCTCTCTCTCTCTCTCTCTCTCTCTCTCTCTCTCTCTCACTCTGTCTGTCTGTCTCTCTCTCACTCTCTCTCTCTCTCTCACTCTGTCTGTCTCTCTCTCACTCTCTCTCTCGCTCTGTCTGTCTCTCTCGCTCTGTCTCTCTCTCGCTCTCTCTCTCTCTCTCTGTCTCTCTCTCTCTCACTCTGTCTCTCTCTCGCTCTGTCTCTCTCTCTCTCTCTCTCTCGCTCTGTCTCTCTCTCTCTCTCTCTCGCTCTGTCTCTCTCTCTCTCTCTCTCTCGCTCTGTCTCTCTCTCTCTCTCGCGCTCTGTCTCTCTCGCTCTGTCTCTCTGTCTCTCTCTCTTGCTTTTTCTTTCTGACAGTGGGAATTTTGTCCTTGTCAATGAATGATGGGTCTGCCTGCACGTTCTAATGTGCAGCCCCTCTGATTCTTGAAGGTGTGTAAATAATAGTTAGTGCCAGGGCCCAACGCCATC
Organism: Oncorhynchus masou masou; assembly: GCF_036934945.1. Lineage (NCBI taxonomy): Eukaryota > Metazoa > Chordata > Actinopteri > Salmoniformes > Salmonidae > Oncorhynchus > Oncorhynchus masou. Next base: position 97,684 of record NW_027007682.1, on the reverse strand, counting down.
TTATTATGGGTTATGCATAACCCCTTCATCTTATTATGTGTTGTGCCTAACCTACCATCTTATTATGGGTTATGCATAACCTACCATCTTATTATGGGTTGTGCCTAACCTACCATCTTATTATGGGTTATGCCTAACCTACCATCTTATTATGGGTTATGCCTAACCTACCTTCTTATTATGTGTTGTGCCTAACCTACCATCTTATTATGTGTTGTGCCTAACCTACCATCTTATTATGGGTTATGCCTAACCTACCATCTTATTATGGGTTATGCCTAACCTACCATCTTATTATGTGCTGTGCCTAACCTACCATCTTATTATGTGTTGTGCCTAACCTACCATCTTATTATGGGTTGTGCCTAACCTACCATCTTATTATGTGCTGTGCCTAACCTACCATCTTATTATGTGTTGTGCCTAACCTACCATCTTATTATGTGTTGTGCCTAACCTACCATCTTATTATGTGCTGTGCCTAACCTACCATCTTATTATGGGTTGTGCCTAACCTACCTTCTTATTATGTGTTGTGCCTAACCTACCATCTTATTATGTGTTGTGCCTAACCTACCATCTTATTATGTGATGTGCCTAACCTACCATCTTATTATGTGTTATGCCTAACCTACCATCTTATTATGGGTTATGCCTAACCTACCATCGTATTATGGGTTATGCCTAACCTACCATCTTATTATGGGTTATGCCTAACCTACCATCTTATTATGGGTTGTGCCTAACCTACCTTCTTATTATGTGTTGTGCCTAACCTACCATCTTATTATGTGTTGTGCCTAACCTACCATCTTATTATGTGCTGTGCCTAACCTACCATCTTATTATGTGTTATGCCTAACCTACCATCTTATTATGGGTTATGCCTAACCTACCATCTTATTATGGGTTATGCATAACCTACCATCTTATTATGGGTTATGCCTAACCTACCATCTTATTATGGGTTATGCCTAACCTACCATCTTATTATGGGTTATGCCTAACCTACCATCTTATTATGGGTTGTGCCTAACCTACCATCTTATTATGGGTTATGCCTAACCTACCATCTTATTATGGGTTATGCCTAACCTACCATCTTATTATGGGTTATGCCTAACCTACCATCTTATTATGGGTTATGCATAACCTACTACCGCACCTGACCTGATGCAACGATTACCTGAAGACGAACAGGCAGTTCTAGAAATGGTGAATTTACACATGTACACACACACACATACTCATACACAGTCCCACAGTCTCTCTGTAGCTGTGTAGCAGAGCTGATAGTATTTATGTTTTAACATATGGCAGGGGACGTCTGTAGGTCCCATACTCAGTTATTTATTTAACTAGGCAAGTCAGTTAACAACACATTCTTATTTACAATGACAGCCTAGGAACAGTGGGTTAACTGCCTTGTTCAGGTGCAGAACGACAGAGCCTTACTTTGTCAGCTCGGGGTAACCGTTTGGTTACTGGTCCAACGCTCTAACCACTAGGCTACCTGCTGCCCCATACGAATGAATGGTACTCTATATTAATATATATGTCACATTTTGGTTGGACCTTGTGTGCAACTGAGAACAATAAAGTGATCATCACCTATGAAGGTTTGTCTCTGTTGTTTATTTCATACTGTGGGACACATGGCTACTGTACAGCAGGATGACACAGGGCCGTAGCAGTACATACAGTACATACAGGCTATGCATTTATCTGCTTTTATGGCCCATCTCTAAGGGTAAATGAATACCAATGAACGACAACTATCCCTTATTTCACACATACGTTCATTCACGAAAACGCCATACACCGCACACATTAAATCCAAAATTAAATCTAGAATCAGCTTCCTATTTTGCAACAAAGCATCCTTCACTCATGCTGCCAAACATACCCTCGTGAAACTGACTATCCTACTGATCCTTGACTTCAGCAATGTAATTTACAAAATAGCCTCCAACACTCTACTCAGCAAATTGGATGCAGTTTATCACAGTGCCATCCTTTTTGTCACCAAAGCCCCATATACTACCCACCATTACGACCTGTATGATCTCCTTGGTTGGCCCTCACTTCATATTCGTTGCCAAACCCACTGGCTCCAGGTCATCTATAAGTCCTTGCTAGGTAAAGTCCCACCTTATCTCAGCTCACTGGTCACCATAGCAGCACCCACCCGTAGCATGCGCTCCAGCAGGTATATTACACTGGTCACCCCTAAAGTCAATTCCTCCTTCGGCCGCCTTTCCTTCCAAGTCTCTGCTGCCAATGACTGGAGCTAACGGCAACAATCACTGAAGCTGGAGGCTCATATCTCCCTCACTAACTTTAAGCACCAGTTGCAAGAGCAGCTCACAGATCACTGAAAATAGCCCACCCAAACTACCTCATCCCCATACTGTTATTTATTTTATTTATTTTGCTCCTTTGCACCGCAGTATCTCTACTTGCACATTCATCTTCTGCACATCTATCACTCCAGTGTTTAATTGCTATATAGTAAATATTTTGCCACCATGGCCTATTTTTGCATTACCTCCCTTATCCTACTTCCATTTGCACACACTTTCTATATATTTTCTATATTTTATTATTGACTGTATTCTTGTTTATTCCATATGTAACTCTGTGTTGTTGTTTGTGTCTAACTGCTTTGCTTTATCTTGGCCAGGTCGCAGTTGTAAATGAGAACTTGTTCTCAACTAGCCTACCTGGTTAAATAAAGGTGAAATAAAAAATTAAAATAAAATAAAAAACACATATACACACTGCACACATACACAAACATACGCCCATACACACACACTGTACACATACACAAACATACGCCCATACACACACACTGCACACATACACAAACATACGCCCATACACACACACTGCACACATACACAAACATACGCCCATACACACACACTGCACACATACACAAACATACGCCCATACACACACACTGCACACATACACAAACATACGCCCATACACACACACTGCACACATACACAAACATAGGCCCATACACACACTGCACACATACACAAACATACGCCCATACACACACACTGCACACATACACAAACATAGGCCCATACACACACTGCACACATACACAAACATACGCCCATACACACACACTGTACACATACACAAACATACGCCCATACACACACTGTACACATACACAAACATACGCCCATACACACACACTACACACACACACAAACATACGCCCATACACACACACTGCACACATACACAAACATACGCCCATACACACACTGTACACATACACAAACATACGCCCATACACACACACTGTACACATACACAAACATACGCCCATACACACACACTGCACACATACACAAACATACGCCCATACACACACACTGCACACATACACAAACATACGCCCATACACACACACTGCACACATACACAAACATACGCCCATACACACACACTGCACACATACACAAACATACGCCCATACACACACACTGCACACATACACAAACATACGCCCATACACACACACTGCACACATACACAAACATAGGCCCATACACACACACTGCACACATACACAAACATACGCCCATACACACACACTGTACACATACACAAACATACGCCCATACACACACACTGCACACATACACAAACATACGCCCATACACACACACTGCACACATACACAAACATACGCCCATACACACACTGCACACATACACACACACACAACATATACACACACTGCACACATACACAAACATACGCCCATACACACACACTGCACACCCACACTCTAATAAGGGGAGGTCCTCTGTCCTCTGGCCAGGGAACCGGCCAATCTCTTTACCCTGTCAGTAAGAGTTCCTGTTTACTCACAGCATTTGAATTTGGTTGGCTGATGGCAGAGGGGTGCAGAGATGGCAGAGGGGTGAGGAACAGGAGAGACCTGACAGAGCTATCCCTTACAGAAAAAAACATGATTTAACATTTGGAAAATCACATGATTAAATGTCACGTGAAATCATCTGAAAACATGTTTTTGGAACACATCACGTGATCATGTCCCATGTTTGTCTCTATGTGTCTGTGCCCTGTGTTTCACAGAGTCAAGCCTTTCAGAGCTCACTGGAGGAAACGTCATGCTTCCACACCTTTCCCACCTACCTAGTTGGGGACTACCGTGCGTATGCCAATGCGTTGATTGTTCCATGGTGGTAGGCCTAAGGGAACTAAGGGAAACGTCATGCTTCCACACCTTTCCCACCTACCTAGTTGGGGACTACCGTGCGTATGCCAATGCGTTGATTGTTCCATAGTGGTAGGCCTAAGGGAACTAAGGGAAACGTCATGCTTCCACACCTTTCCCACCTACCTAGTTGGGGACTACCGTGCGTATGCCAAAGCGTTGATTGTTCCATGGTGGTAGGCCTAAGGGAACTAAGGGAAACGTCATGCTTCCACACCTTTCCCACCTACCTAGTTGGGGACTACCGTGCGTATGCCAATGCGTTGATTGTTCCATGGTGGTAGGCCTAAGGGAACTAAGGGAAACGTCATGCTTCCACACCTTTCCCACCTACCTAGTTGGAGACTACCGTGCGTATGCCAATGCGTTGATTGTTCCATGGTGGTAGGCCTCAAGGGAACTAAGGGAAACGTCATGCTTCCACACCTTTCCCACCTACCTAGTTGGGGACTACCGTGCGTATGCCAAAGCGTTGATTGTTCCATGGTGGTAGGCCTAAGGGAACTAAGGGAAACGTCATGCTTCCACACCTTTCCCACCTACCTAGTTGGGGACTACCGTGCGTATGCCAATGCGTTGATTGTTCCATGGTGGTAGGCCTAAGGGAACTAAGGGAAACGTCATGCTTCCACACCTTTCCCACCTACCTAGTTGGGGACTACAGTGCGTATGCCAATGTGTTGATTGTTCCATGGTGGTAGGCCTAAGGGAACTAAGGGAAACGTCATGCTTCCACACCTTTCCCACCTACCTAGTTGGGGACTACCGTGCGTATGCCAATGCGTTGATTGTTCCATGGTGGTAGGCCTAAGGGAACTAAGGGAAACATCATGTTTCCACACCTTTCCCACCTACCTAGTTGGGGACTACCGTGCGTATGCCAATGCGTTTATTGTTCCATGGTGGTAGAGGCCTAAGGGAACTAAGGGAAACGTCATGCTTCCACACCTTTCCCACCTACCTAGTTGGGGACTACCGTGCGTATGCCAATGCGTTGATTGTTCCATGGTGGTAGAGGCCTAAGGGAACTAAGGGAAACATCATGCTTCCACACCTTTCCCACCTACCTAGTTGGGGACTATCGTGCGTATGCCAATGCGTTGATTGTTCCATGGTGGTAGGCCTAAGGGAACTAAGGGAAACATCATGCTTCCACACCTTTCCCACCTACCTAGTTGGGGACTACCGTGCGTATGCCAATGCGTTGATTGTTCCATGGTGGTAGGCCTAAGGGAACTAAGGGAAACGTCATGCTTCCACACCTTTCCCACCTACCTAGTTGGGGACTACCGTGCGTATGCCAATGCGTTGATTGTTCCATAGTGGTAGGCCTAAGGGAACTAAGGGAAACGTCATGCTTCCACACCTTTCCCACCTACCTAGTTGGAGACTACCGTGCGTATGCCAATGCGTTGATTGTTCCATGGTGGTAGGCCTTAAGGGAACTAAGGGAAACGTCATGCTTCCACACCTTTCCCACCTACCTAGTTGGGGACTACCGTGCGTATGCCAAAGCGTTGATTGTTCCATGGTGGTAGGCCTAAGGGAACTAAGGGAAACGTCATGTTTCCACACCTTTCCCACCTACCTAGTTGGGGACTACCGTGCGTATGCCAATGCGTTGATTGTTCCATGGTGGTAGAGGCCTAAGGGAACTAAGGGAAACGTCATGCTTCCACACCTTTCCCACCTACCTAGTTGGGGACTACCGTGCGTATGCCAATGCGTTGATTGTTCCATGGTGGTAGGCCTAAGGGAACTAAGGGAAACATCATGCTTCCACACCTTTCCCACCTACCTAGTTGGGGACTATCGTGCGTATGCCAATGCGTTGATTGTTCCATGGTGGTAGGCCTAAGGGAACTAAGGGAAACATCATGCTTCCACACCTTTCCCACCTACCTAGTTGGGGACTACCGTGCGTATGCCAATGCGTTGATTGTTCCATGGTGGTAGGCCTAAGGGAACTAAGGGAAACGTCATGCTTCCACACCTTTCCCACCTACCTAGTTGGGGACTACCGTGCGTATGCCAATGCGTTGATTGTTCCATAGTGGTAGGCCTAAGGGAACTAAGGGAAACGTCATGCTTCCACACCTTTCCCACCTACCTAGTTGGAGACTACCGTGCGTATGCCAATGCGTTGATTGTTCCATGGTGGTAGGCCTTAAGGGAACTAAGGGAAACGTCATGCTTCCACACCTTTCCCACCTACCTAGTTGGGGACTACCGTGCGTATGCCAAAGCGTTGATTGTTCCATGGTGGTAGGCCTAAGGGAACTAAGGGAAACATCATGCTTCCACACCTTTCCCACCTACCTAGTTGGAGACTACCGTGCGTATGCCAATGCGTTGATTGTTCCATGGTGGTAGGCCTAAGGGAACTAAGGGAAACGTCATGTTTCCACACCTTTCCCACCTACCTAGTTGGAGACTACCGTGCGTATGCCAATGCGTTGATTGTTCCATGGTGGTAGAGGCCTAAGGGAACTAAGGGAAACGTCATGCTTCCACACCTTTCCCACCTACCTAGTTGGGGACTATCGTGCGTATGCCAATGCGTTGATTGTTCCATGGTGGTAGGCCTAAGGGAACTAAGGGAAACATCATGCTTCCACACCTTTCCCACCTACCTAGTTGGGGACTACCGTGCGTATGCCAATGCGTTGATTGTTCCATGGTGGTAGGCCTAAGGGAACTAAGGGAATGTCAAATGGGTAGACTAGAAATAGAATTTCATCTCAATATCCTGAAACTCTACTACACCACCAATGTCTGAATGTTAATGTTACAATTCGATACCTCGGGCAGTTAACTTATGAAGTTGCCTCTGTTTATCTCTCCTCACAGTGTCTGTCACATTTGCCCATTTGGCCTATATTGACATAAACCTCATGCAATTCAACTGGTTGATTTCACAACAAATACTGAACTTTATTCTGACTGTCAGATGTTTATGTCTGTGGATTTTGATTCGACATTGGAGTCCAATAATGATTTTCAATCAGGACTATAAAATGCATTGCCAATACTATAACTAATGCCATTTCAACCACACTACTAGTCAATATTAATATTCATGTTGGTGACCATGATAGCCAAGATCATGGGTGAAGATCATGCATCTCGTGGGGAGAAATCAGAAGCTTTACTGGCAGAATTAGGCAGCTCTGTTTTCCCTGAACGCAGCCTGATTAAAATAGGGATCTTTGTGTGTTCAAAGGAAGCTTTGTCTTCAAGAACAATCTACATGAAACATAGTCCAGAAAGTTGATGGTGTCTGATAGCTATCTATCTGGATCAGCACCCAGAATCACATTGTCCTGTTCTTTTACTCTCTTTGGTCATTCAATCTTCTCCGTACCGCTTGGAAATATGAGATGTGCTGCATGGCTGATAATGATATCACAGGCTTCATTCAATCAACTGAAGTTCAGAGTCAAATGTTAATTCCCATATAGCCAACATGTGCATTGTTTAGTTTACAGTGAATGAGGTCTCCGCGAACACGTCAACATTACCATTCAAATTCAATCGAGCGGAACTGAACGATTTTGGGGGAAATAGATCACTGTTTGAGTATGTTGATGAAATTGTTTGAATGAGTATCTGAAAATGTATGTCTGGTCATACAGGTTGTTATAGTGAGAGGCAATCAGAGGCAATGACAAGCTGATAAAGACAAATTAACATCAGTAGCAAACATCTGTTTCTTACAAACTGGCTTACTCAGGCAAGAATTCAATCCAAGGCGCTTTGTTGACATTTAAAGGTCATTTCTGATTGAGCCGGCATCTGCAGCGTTGACCTTGAATGCAATCTCCGTGAACGGCGGAAACATTACCTTTAAAAGGTGCCTTGTCAACAGCGCTATAACTCGCCTCAGCCCTTTTCATCACTACTGGGACATCAGGCCGCAAGGCCTCAATATAGTCCAGTTACATAATTATATGAATCAACTGACAAGTAGGAAATTGCTTCACTTCTTAATTTTGAAGTTGAATATGTCAAAGACAAAAAAAAAAATCACTTGAGGTGACCTGTAGTGTTAAAGTTGAACTTGTAATGGTCATTTTTACAGGAGGTTCTAGGCTATTCTTATTACTCCTTGTATTAGACATCTCAGCAGCATGGTTACCACATTCTATCCAGGGAGGTCTCCGCATCTATACACATTCTGAAACGTGCCTCTTGTCATTTGACTGTAGGGCTGATTTTAGGATGCCTCTTTATTATAACTTGATCATCTAAATGACCACAGTGGTCTCAGACTTGATTGACCAGCGTCTGGTTATATTGCCTTAATGATCATACTGCAGTATAACTACATGATGCACAGTAGAATGTGCATCCAAGCTAAACCTTTTAAGATGCATAGTGGAAAGAAACGAGGTGACCTACCGGCTCTCTTAAAAACCCTGAAAATAGATTTTTCAAAACCAGGGGAACCATGGGAATAGTCAAATAATTTGCCCAGGGCTATTTTGGATTCAGATTCTACAGATACTCTAAGGACACCCAGTCCTAGCCAAGGACACAAATCTACATATCAAATTGTAATCTATCTCGACTATGACACGTTCATGAACTGGAACCGAAATATGGTTAATTTCAGAACATATTATTAAATGCTGATTCATTTTGTGGACCTCTCCCATTTAGCGTTAGCTCTGAGTAGTAGCTCTGTTGCCATTTGGAAGTATGTTTGCATCCCAAATGGCATCCTATTCCTACATAGTCCACTACTTTTGACCAGGGCCCATAGGGCTCTAATTAAAATGAGTGGGTTATGTAGGGAATAGGGTGCCATTTGGGAAGTAGGTTCTCTGGAAAAGACTCAGTGAATCCATTTGCTAAAACAACATGATAATTGAACTAACCAGCTCCCTGGAGTTTATTTTTACAGCACTCAGACACAAATATGAATTCACTTATTGGAGAGAAAATGTTATTTGGAATGCAAAAGCACTATGGCTGTGGACATTGTCCAGACACTGAGGGCCTTGTTGTAACCTTATGGCAGCGTTTGTCTGGGACGAGGTGTGATACATCAGACATCCACAGTTGGGCCAGATGGAAAAGAAGCCCTCTTTACCTAATGGTGTGTCTCGCCAAGCAGCACCGGGCTGAAAAATTACACCTCGATTAGAAAGATGTGATTCACCCCAAAGGCTGCAGCTTCATGACTCTGTAAACTGGGTCTTTATGCGGAGGCACGTTTTGATTTTGGGAACCGTATGACCACACATTAAGTAGAGATTATAAGTGGAGCATTAGGGAGGATGCCTGACATTAAACAACTAGTGAGAAAGCTGTGCAGCGACAGACAGTGTGTGTGTCTTGTCCCTATAAATGTACTAAACTTTCAAAGGACAAGGACCGGGGTGTCTACCACCGCTGTTAAGGTGCCACGGTGTTGATGGACACTGGCTCTGTGTGTTGTTTGTGTGTGTGCGTGTGTCTGTTCTGTGTGTGTGAGTGTGTGTGTGCAGTCCTGCCTTGTTTCTCTATTGAGAGGTTAAATAAACATTTTACTGAAGATCAATTGTTTGTGTGTGAGAATTTGTTCAGGTGTGGGATTTTTTCTTTGTGTGTGTGAGAAGCTTGAACCTTTAGAGAAATCTATGATTGAGAATCTGCATGTTTAAAGAAACTCCCTCATTAAATCTTCCTGAGAATGGCTATTGGTCTATAGTCCCATGCACCTCAGACTGAATGACAAATTAGTGTCATTAGCCTCAAAGGTAGCCTCATTGTGATTGGTCAACTGTTGGGGCCCGCCCTCATGTAGGTTCTCATGGGAAACGGTGGGAATTGTGGAAACCGTGTTTGTGAATATCCTCACTATGGGATTGGAGCTCCCCGTTTAGCTCAATAAGCCTGCTCCAAAAGCCGCTTAACACGTGTCTTTCTCAGCTGCTTCACGTGTTACAATGATGCACGACATCCGTTCATTGGGTTGATTACGTTCTGTACCGTTTCCTTCCTGTGGGATCATGTTCAACTTGCCCAGGGACACCTCTAGTCCTGGGCTGCATTCATACAGGTGAAAGGTTCAGGATATCGTTGATAGAAATGTACAGTACAGAGTGTACAATTGACTATATTTTCCATGCTGAGGAATAATGTTTGTTCTGAACATTATATTTCTATCTGAGCTTTCTGTAATATCACAACCCCCGTGACATTACTTATTTCAGTTCAACTTTAGGTGACATTAGTTATTTCAGTTCAACTTTAGGTGACATTAGTTATTTCAGCTCAACTTTAGGTGACATTAATTATTTCAGTCCAATTTAGGTGACATTAGTTATTGAAGGTCAACTTTAGGTGACATTAATTATTTCAGCTCAACTTTAGGTGACATTAGTTATTTCAGCTCAACTTTAGGTGACATTAATTATTTCAGTCCAATTTAGGTGACATTAGTTATTGAAGGTCAACTTTAGGTGACATTAATTATTTCAGTTTAGGTGATATTACTTATTTCACTTTGAATACTGAAAATATGATAGCTTGATGCCTTCAAGAAAGAACAGAGAACATCTCTGTATGTCAACAGTTCAGCTTCCTTTACCTCTATAATTCAACTTCTCGTGTTTCATGTCCTCTGTTCACCCCCTGTTCTGTTCTCAAAAAAAATATGCAGGAACTCCCTGAGAGGGAACAGGAGACTGAGACAGAAAGAGAGAGCAGGTGAGAAGGAAAGGGAGAGAGCGAGAGAAAGAAAGGTAGATGAGAGAAAGAGATAGAGGGGGGAAAGAGAGTATTACAAAGGTCAAGATTAAGGTCAGAGAGTGACAGAGGGCGGAGAGTGCTTAGTCCCCTCCTGTACTCCCTGTTCACCCACGACTCCAACACCATCATTAAGTTTGCTGGCGACTCAACGGCGGTAGGCCTGATCACTGACAACGATGAGACAGACTATACGGAGGAGGTCAGAGACCTGGCAATGTGGTGCCAGGACAACAACCTTTCCCTCAACGTGAGCCAAACACAGGCGCTGATCGTGGACTACAGGAAAAGGTGGGCTGAACACGCCCCCTCTCACATCGACGGGGCTGTAGTGGAACAAATCGAGAGCTTCAAGTTCCTTGGTGTCCACATCACCAACAAACTATCATGGTCCGAACACACCAAGACAGTCGTGAAGAGGGCACGACAGTGCCTATTCCCCCCCAGGAGATAAAAGATTTGGCATGAGTCCCCAGATCCTCAAAAAGCTATACAGCTGTACCATCGAGAGCATCCTGACCGGTTGCATCACTGCCTGGTATGGCAACTGCTCGGTATCCGACCGTAACAGAGGGTAGTGCGTACGGCCCACTCGATCACCAGGGCCAAGCTTTCTGCCATCCAGGACCTCTATACCAGGCGGTGTCAAAGAGAGAGATTACACAGATTATGTCAGACCTGGGCCCTGACAGTACATCTCAGTAAGACAAAAACAATGTTGTTGCAAAAAAGGTCCAGTTGCCAGGACCACAAATACAAATTCCATCTAGACACCGTTGCCTTCGAGCACAGAAAAAACTAGACGTACAATACCAGTCAAAGGTTTGGACATACCTACTCCTTCCAGGGTTTTATTTTATTTTTAATATTTTCTACATTGTAGAATAATAGTGAAGACATCAAAACTATGAAATTACACATATGGAATCATGCAGTAACCAAAAAAGGGTTAAACAAATCAAAATATATTTTATATTTGAGATAATTTAAGTAGCCACCCTTTGCCTTGATGACAGCTTTGCACACGCTTGACATTCTCTCAACTAACTTCACGAGGTAGTCACCAGGAATGCATTTCAATTAACAGGCGTGCCTTGTAAAAAGTGATTTGTGGAATTTCTTTCCTTCTTGAGCCAATCATTTGTGTTATGATAAGATAGGGGTGGTATACAGAAGATAGCCCTATTTGGTAAAATACCAAGTTCATATTATGGCAAGAAGAGCTTAAATAAGCAAAGAGAAATGACAGACCATCATTACTTCAAGACATGAAGCAGTCAATGTGAAAAAATTCAAGAACTTTGAACGCTTCTTCAAATGCAGTTGCAAAAATCATCAAGCGCTACAGTATGATGACCTGGTTCTCATGAGGACCGCCACAGGAAAGGAAGACCCAGAGTTACTCTGCTGCAGAGGATAAGTTCATTAGAGTTAACTGTCTCTCATGAGGACCACCACAGGAAAGG
>NW_027007682.1:65210-80210 GCF_036934945.1 Oncorhynchus masou masou | reverse complement strand
AAAGGGTCTTTGAGGAACCCCTCTGAAAAGGGTCTTTGAGGAACCCCTCTGAAAAGGGTCTTTGAGGAACCCCTCTGAAAAGGGTCTTTGAGGAACCCCTCTGAAAAGGGTATTTGAGGAACCCCTCTGAAAAGGGTCTTTGAGGAACCCCTCTGAAAAGGGTCTTCGATGAACCCCTCTGAAAAGGGTATTTGAGGAACCCCTCTGAAAAGGGTCTTTGAGGAACACCTCTGAAAAGGGTCTTTGAGGAACCCTCTGAAAAGGGTTTTTGAAGAACCCCTCTGAAAAGGGTATTTGAGGAACCCCTCTGAAAAGGGTCTTTGAGGAACCCCTCTGAAAAGAGTCTTTGAGGAACCCCTGTGTAAAATTTCAAATCTGAGCCTTTTTTTGATGGGAGGGGTTGAATTTGGAACTTTTTTAATAATATATTGTGCAGTTGGAAGCATATCAGATTGGAGGCATGGTTTACTGGAGACGTGGCCTTCAGATTGTTGTTTTTGGTCAACTGTTAGCATACATTTACTTCCTGTTCATTTTGTATACTGAAAATTAAAATAATCCTTAAATATTTACGTGTTTTACATATTGTAATATAATATTAATGATAACAACACTGCTGATTCCATACAATAATAAAGTGGTAACTATTCCAACTTTGGGATTTGCATTGGCTCTTCAGGAACATACACCTCTGTTAGCCTCATTGAAGCTACAAAACTATTAGTGTTCAACCTCAATGTGTGATGACAATACAACAGAACAGATGAACAGGAATACCATTCATTCTCTGTGGGGATGTTTGGGAGAGAGGAGTGGGGATGTTAGGGAGAGAGGAGTGGGGATGTTTGGGAGAGAGGAGTGGGGATGTTTGGGAGAGAAGAGTGGGGATGTTTGGGAGAGAGGAGTGGGGATGTTTGGGAGAGAGGAGTGGGGATGTTTGGGAGAGAAGATGTGGGGATGTTTGGGAGAGATGTTTGGGAGAGAGTGGGGATGTTTGGGAGAGAGGAGTGGGGATGTTTGGGAGAGAGGAGTGGGGATGTTTGGGAGAGAGGAGTGGGGATGTTTGGGAGAGAGGAGTGGGGATGTTTGGGAGAGAGGAGTGGGGATGTTTGGGTGAGAGGAGTGGGGATGTTTGGGAGAGAGGAATGGGGATGTTTGGGAGAGAATGTTTGGGAGAGAGTGGGGATGTTTGGGAGAGAGGAGTGGGGATGTTTGGGTGAGAGGAGTGGGGATGTTTGGGAGAGAGGAGTGGGGATGTTTGGGAGAGAGGAGTGGGGATGTTTGGGAGAGAGGAGAGGGGATGTTTGGGAGAGAGCAGTGGGGATGTTTGGGAGAGTTGAGTGGGGATGTTTGGGAGAGGGAGTTTGGGGATGTTTGGGAGAGAGGGGATGTTTGGGAGAGAGGAGTGGGGATGTTTTGGGAGAGAGGAGTGGGGATGTTTGGGAGAGAGGAGTGGGGATGTTTGGGAGAGAGGAGTGGGGATGTTTGGGAGAGAGGAGTGGGGATGTTTGGGAGAGAGGAGTGGGGATGTTTGGGAGAGAGGAGTGGGGATGTTTGGGAGAGAGGAGTGGGGATGTTTGGGAGAGGAGTGGGGATGTTTGGGAGAGAAGAGTGGGGATGTTTGGGAGAGAGGAGTGGGGATGTTTGGGAGAGGAGTGGGGATGTTTGGGAGAGAGGAGTGGGGATGTTTGGGAGAGAGGAGTGGGGATGTTTGGGAGAGAGGAGTGGGGATGTTTGGGAGAGAGGAGTGGGGATGTTTGGGAGAGAGGAGTGGGGATGTTTGGGAGAGAGGAGTGGGGATGTTTGGGAGAGAAGTGGGGATGTTTGGGGATGTTTGGGAGAGAGGAGTGGGGATGTTTGGGAGAGAGGAGTGGGGATGTTTGGGAGAGAGGAGTGGGGATGTTTGGGAGAGAGGAGTGGGGATGTTTGGGAGAGAGGTGGGGATGTTTGGGAGAGAGTTTGGGTGAGAGTGGGGATGTTTGGGAGAGAGGAGTGGGGATGTTTGGGAGAGAGGAGTGGGGATGTTTGGGAGAGAGGAGTGGGGATGTTTGGGAGAGAGGAGTGGGGATGTTTGGGAGAGGAGTGGGGATGTTTGGGAGAGAAGAGTGGGGATGTTTGGGAGAGAGGAGTGGGGATGTTTGGGAGAGAGGGGGATGTTTGGGGATGTTTGGGAGAGAGGAGTGGGGATGTTTGGGAGAGAGGAGTGGGGATGTTTGGGAGAGAGGAGTGGGGATGTTTGGGGAGAGAGGAGTGGGGATGTTTGGGAGAGTTAGGAGTGGGGATGTTTGGGAGAGAGGAGTGGGGATGTTTGGGAGAGAGGAGTGGGGATGTTTGGGAGAGAGGAGTGGGGATGTTTGGGAGAGAGGAGTGGGGATGTTTGGGAGAGAGTGGGGAGTGGGGATGTTTGGGAGAGAGGAGTGGGGATGTTTGGGAGAGAGGAGTGGGGATGTTTGGGAGAGAGGAGTGGGGATGTTTGGGAGAGAGGAGTGGGGATGTTTGGGAGAGAGGTGTGGGGATGTTTGGGAGAGAGGAGTGGGGATGTTTGGGAGAGATGGGGAGTGGGGATGTTTGGGAGAGAGGAGTGGGGATGTTTGGGAGAGAGGAGTGGGGATGTTTGGGAGAGAGGAGTGGGGATGTTTGGGAGAGAGAGGAGTGGGGATGTTTGGGAGAGAGGAGTGGGGATGTTTGGGAGAGAGGAGTGGGGATGTTTGGGAGAGAGGAGTGGGGATGTTTGGGAGAGAGGAGTGGGGATGTTTGGGAGAGTTGAGTGGGGATGTTTGGGAGAGAGGAGTGGGGATGTTTGGGAGAGAGGAGTGGGGATGTTTGGGAGAGAGGAGTGGGGATGTTTGGGAGAGAGGGGAGTGGGGATGTTTGGGAGAGAGGAGTGGGGATGTTTGGGAGAGAGGAGTGGGGATGTTTGGGAGAGAGGAGTGGGGATGTTTGGGAGAGAGGAGTGGGGATGTTTGGGAGAGAGGAGTGGGGATGTTTGGGAGAGAGGAGTGGGGATGTTTGGGAGAGAGGAGTGGGGATGTTTGGGTGAGAGGAGTGGGGGATGTGTGGGGGTTGGTGGGGAATAGAGCAGTGAAGAGTGGAATGAAAGAATGCTTTGGATTGAAGTACATCCTGTCAGCTGAAAGTTATTTATTTAACTTTATCTCTCTCTCTCTCTCTCTCTCTCTCTCTCTCTCTCTCTCTCTCTGTCTCTCTCTCTCTCTCTCTCTCTCTCTCTCTCTCTCTCTCTTAACAGCTGTCTCTCTGCTCTCTCTGTCTCTCTCTCTCTCTCTCTCTCTTAACAGCTGTGCAGTGCAGGGGAAGAGTTTTGACTTGTGAGGAGGGGTCTCCTCTCGAGGTCTCCAGCTGAATAGCTCTGCCTGTTCGACCTGGAACGTGACACTGAGGTCATATGACCCTTGACCTCTGAGTTAGCCTCTCAACTCCACCTCTTTATCTAGGGCCATATGTTTAGAGCCAGGACCAATACGGAAAGAATTAGCCCCCATACACCCCTCTTCCTCTAGTCTCTGTAAAAAGGTTGGTGATAGCAATAGAAATACATGACTTGTCTGTAGCGCTTTTCATGGTTGTGGAGTATCAGGTAGCTTGGGAAGTGTCCAGGCTTCTCACATGGGGGAACCTGTGGCCCTGTGAGTTATATATATCCTAATTCATAGCAGGTTGAATGTGAGTTATAGATCTCTTCCTTCAGGGGTTCCCAAACTTTTTCACTCAGGCCCCCCTTCCAGCATAAGGGAACCCCCCCCCCCCCATACATGAACCACGTCTATTTCTGTGGGCACAAGCATTGTTCATGACACAAACTGGTTACACCCCTCTTGTTGGCGGAGAGACAATTTGCAGGTTTTAAAATATATTTTCTTGCACTTCTATACATTTACAACCTAGCTGACATGCAACTTGATCTGGACATTACTGACAAGTTATAAACAGCTCTCTAAGGTCTGCAATCACATGACATGAGAAAAGGAATACTAATGATGCACTTCCCAATTTGGAAATTGCACCTTGTGCATCTTATTATTACAACTTGCAATAGTAAGTTGAAAGCCGGAATGAGCGCGCGCGGGGGGGGGGGGGACCACTGTCTTAATTCATAGCAGGTTGAATGCGAAGAGGGGCAGTTGACAAGGCAAGTCAACCTCCACTCCACCCAGGGATAAGAGCAGGCTGACTCGAGTCAGGATTTTAACAGTCTCCTTCCTGATTGAATATAGAAAAGCCTGGACTCTACAAGAAAAAAAGCAGGTGTGTGTGTGTGTGTGTGTGTGTGTGTGTGTGTGTGTGTGTGTGTGTGTGTGTGTGTGTGTGTGTGTGTGTGTGTGTGTGTGTGTGTGTGTGTGTGTGTGTGTGTGTGTGTGTGTGTGTGTGTGTGTGTGTGTGTGTGTGTGCGTTGCCAGCCAGGTGGCAGGGCCAGGTCAGGTGGTAGTGGTCGGGCTGGGTGACTACCACAGGGTAGCACCACTCCTCCCACAGCCCCTGAGCTGCCCAGCGTGCTTCAGGACTTAGAGCCAAAGCCGGGGATTATCTCCTCTGAACTCCCACCTCTACCACCCACCTTCTTAGGAGGGACCAGGCAGGCAACAACCCACCTGCACGGCCACCGGCATCAGACCCTGACCCCCCACCCCACACACACACACACAGAAACATAAGCAGACACACACATATACATATAAACACACACATGAATACACATATGAATGCCCACAAACAAATACAAATGCTCACACGGAAATTCTCACAAGGAAGCAGACACACACACGCACACACACACACACACACACACACACACACACACACACACACACACACACACACACACACACACACACACACACACACACACACACACACACACACACACACACACACACACACACACACACACACACCCTCTGATCCTGTAGCAGCCTCCAAAGCCAAGCATTACTCCACTGAGATGAATGAGTGTTTGCCACAGGCACATGATTGTATGAGTGTACCAATTCCTTTAGACAGGGTAAAAGGCCAGGTTGAGTGTATGAGGTTACTATTCCTTTAGACAGGGTAAAAGGCCATGTTGAGTGTATGAGGTTACCATTCCTTTAGACAGGGTAAAAGGCCATGTTGAGTGTATGAGGTTACCATTCCTTTAGACAGGGTAAAAGGCCAGGTTGAGTGTATGAGGTTACCATTCCTTTAGACAGGGTAAAAGGCCAGGTTGAGTGTATGAGGTTACCATTCCTTTAGACAGGGTAAAAGGCCATGTTGAGTGTATGAGGTGACCATTCCTTTAGACAGGGTAAAGGCCAGGTTGAGTGTATGAGGTTACCATTCCTTTAGACAGGGTAAAAGGCCATGTTGAGTGTATGAGGTTACCATTCCTTTAGACAGGGTAAAAGGCCAGGTTGAGTGTATGAGGTTACCATTCCTTTAGACAGGGTAAAAGGCCATGTTGAGTGTATGAGGTGACCATTCCTTTAGACAGGGTAAAAGGCCAGGTTGAGTGTATGAGGTTACCATTCCTTTAGAC
Source organism: Oncorhynchus masou masou (assembly GCF_036934945.1). Classification (NCBI taxonomy): domain Eukaryota; kingdom Metazoa; phylum Chordata; class Actinopteri; order Salmoniformes; family Salmonidae; genus Oncorhynchus; species Oncorhynchus masou. Next base: position 74,680 of record NW_027007682.1, on the reverse strand, counting down.
AGGGTAAAAGGCCAGTATGAGGTTTCCTTTAGACAGGGGTAAAGACCAGGTTGAAAATGTATGAGGTTACCATTCCTTTAGACAGGGTAAAAGGCCAGGTTGAGTGTATGAGGTTACCATTCCTTTAGACAGGGTAAAATGCCATGTTGAGTGTATGAGGTGACTATTCCTTTAGACAGGGTAAAAGGCCATGTTGAGTGTATGAGGTTACCATTCCTTTAGACAGGGTAAAAGGCCAGGTTGAGTGTATGAGGTTACTACCATTCCTTTAGACAGGGTAAAAGGCCAGGTTGAGTGTATGAGGTTACCATTCCTTTAGACAGGGTAAAAGACCATGTTGACCATTCCTTTAGACAGGGTAAAAGGCCAGGTTGAGTGTATGAGGTTACCATTCCTTTAGACAGGGTAAAAGGCCAGGTTGAGTGTATGAGGTTACCATTCCTTTAGACAGGGTAAAAGGCCAGGATGAGTGTATGAGGTGACCATTCCTTTAGACAGGGTAAAAGGCCAGGTTGAGTGTATGAGGTTACCATTCCTTTAGACAGGGTAAAAGGCCAGGTTGAGTGTATGAGGTTACCATTCCTTTAGACAGGGTAAAAGGCCAGGTTGAGTGTATGATGTTACCATTCCTTTAGACAGGGTAAAAGACCAGGTTGAGTTGAGTGTATTCCTTTAGACAGGGTAAAAGACCATTCCTTTAGACAGGGTAAAAGGCCAGGTTGAGTGTATGAGGTTACCATTCCTTTAGACAGGGTAAAAGGCCAGGTTGAGTGTATGAGGTTACCATTCCTTTAGACAGGGTAAAAGACCAGGTTGAGTGTATGAGGTGACCATTCCTTTAGACAGGGTAAAAGGCCAGGTTGAGTGTATGAGGTTACCATTCCTTTAGACAGGGTAAAAGGCCAGGTTGAGTGTATGAGGTTACCATTCCTTTAGACAGTGTAAAAGGCCATGTTGAGTGTATGAGGTTACCATTCCTTTAGACAGGGTAAAAGGCCAGGTTGAGTGTATGAGGTTACCATTCCTTTAGACAGGGTAAAAGGCCATGTTGAGTGTATGAGGTTACCATTCCTTTAGACAGGGTAAAAGGCCAGGTTGATTGTATGAGGTGACCATTCCTTTAGACAGGGTAAAAGGCCTGGTTGAGTGTATGAGGTGACCATTCCTTTAGACAGGGTAAAAGGCCAGGTTGAGTGTATGAGGTTACCATTCCTTTAGACAGGGTAAAATGCCATGTTGAGTGTATGAGGTGACTATTCCTTTAGACAGGGTAAAAGGCCATGTTGAGTGTATGAGGTTACCATTCATATAGACAGGGTAAAAGGCCATGTTGAGTGTATGAGGTAACCATTCCTTTAGACAGGGTAAAAGACCATGTTGAGTGTATGAGGTTACCATTCCTTTAGACAGGGTAAAAGGCCATGTTGAGTGTATGAGGTGACTATTCCTTTAGACAGGGTAAAAGGCCTGGTTGAGTGTATGAGGTTACCATTCCTTTAGACAGGGTAAAAGGCCAGGTTGAGTGTATGAGGCTACTATTCCTTTAGACAGGGTAAAAGGCCATGTTGAGTGTATGAGGTTACCATTCCTTTAGACAGGGTAAAAGGCCAGGTTGAGTGTATGAGGTTACCATTCCTTTAGACAGGGTAAAAGGCCAGGTTGAGTGTATGAGGTGACCATTCCTTTAGGGTAAAAGGCCAGGTTGAGTGTATGAGGTTACCATTCCTTTAGACAGGGTAAAAGGCCAGGTTGAGTGTATGAGGTTACCATTCCTTTAGACAGGGTAAAAGGCCAGGTTGAGTGTATGAGGTGACTATTCCTTTAGACAGGGTAAAATGCCAGATTGAGTGTATGAGGTGACTATTCCTTTTGACAGGGTAAAAGGCCATGTTGAGTGTATGAGGTTACCATTCCTTTAGACAGGGTAAAAGGCCAGGTTGAGTGTATGAGGTTACCATTCCTTTAGACAGGGTAAAAGGCCAGGTTGAGTGTATGAGGTGACCATTCCTTTAGACAGGGTAAAAGGCCATGTTGAGTGTATGAGGTGACTATTCCTTTAGACAGTGTAAAAGGCCAGGTTGAGTGTATGAGGTTACCATTCCTTTAGACAGGGTAAAATGCCAGGTTGAGTGTATGAGGTGACCATTCCTTTAGACAGGGTAAAAGGCCAGGTTGAGTGTATGAGGTTACCATTCCTTTAGACAGGGTAAAAGGCCAGGTTGAGTGTATGAGGTTACCATTCCTTTAGACAGGGTAAAAGGCCATGTTGAGTGTATGAGGTTACCATTCCTTTAGACAGTGTAAAGAGGTTGAGTGTATGAGGTTACCATTCCTTTAGACAGGGTAAAGGCATGTTGAGTATTATGAGGTTACCATTCCTTTAGACAGGGTAAAAGGCCAGGTTGAGTGTATGAGGTTAACATTCCTTTAGACAGGGTAAAAGGCCTGGTTGAGTGTATGAGGTGACCATTCCTTTAGACAGGGTAAAAGACCAGGTTGAGTGTATGAGGTTACCATTCCTTTAGACAGGGTAAAAGGCCTGGTTGAGTGTATGAGGTGACCATTCCTTTAGACAGGGTAAAAGGCCAGGTTGAGTGTATGAGGTTACCATTCCTTTAGACAGGGTAAAAGGCCAGGTTGAGTGTATGAGGTTACCATTCCTTTAGACAGGGTAAAAGGCCAGGTTGAGTGTATGAGGTGACCATTCCTTTAGACAGGGTAAAAGGCCAGGTTGAGTGTATGAGGTTACCATTCCTTTAGACAGGGTAAAAGGCCAGGTTGAGTGTATGAGGTTACCATTCCTTTAGACAGGGTAAAAGGCCTGGTTGAGTGTATGAGGTGACCATTCCTTTAGACAGGGTAAAAGACCAGGTTGAGTGTATGAGGTTACCATTCCTTTAGACAGGGTAAAAGGCCAGGTTGAGTGTATGAGGTGACTTTTCCTTTTGACAGGGTAAAAGGCCATGTTGAGTGTATGAGGTTACCATTCCTTTATAAAAGGCCAGGTTGAGTGTATGAGGTGACCATTCCTTTAGACAGGGTAAAAGGCCATGTTGAGTGTATGAGGTGACTATTCCTTTAGACAGTGTAAAAGGCCAGGTTGAGTGTATGAGGTTACCATTCCTTTAGACAGGGTAAAAGGCCAGGTTGAGTGTATGAGGTGACCATTCCTTTAGACAGGGTAAAAGGCCAGGTTGAGTGTATGAGGTTACCATTCCTTTAGACAGTGTAAAAGGCCAGGTTGAGTGTATGAGGTTACCATTCCTTTAGACAGGGTAAAAGGCCATGTTGAGTATTATGAGGTTACCATTCCTTTAGACAGGGTAAAAGGCCAGGTTGAGTGTATGAGGTTAACATTCCTTTAGACAGGGTAAAAGGCCTGGTTGAGTGTATGAGGTGACCATTCCTTTAGACAGGGTAAAAGACCAGGTTGAGTGTATGAGGTTACCATTCCTTTAGACAGGGTAAAAGGCCTGGTTGAGTGTATGAGGTGACCATTCCTTTAGACAGGGTAAAAGGCCAGGTTGAGTGTATGAGGTTACCATTCCTTTAGACAGGGTAAAAGGCCAGGTTGAGTGTATGAGGTTACCATTCCTTTAGACAGGGTAAAAGACCAGGTTGAGTGTTTGAGGTGACCATTCCTTTAGACAGGGTAAAAGGCCAGGTTGAGTGTATGAGGTTACCATTCCTTTAGACAGGGTAAAAGGCCAGGTTGAGTGTATGAGGTGACTTTTCCTTTTGACAGGGTAAAAGGCCATGTTGAGTGTATGAGGTTACCATTCCTTTAGACAGGGTAAAAGGCCAGGTTGAGTGTATGAGGTGACCATTCCTTTAGACAGGGTAAAAGGCCATGTTGAGTGTATGAGGTGACTATTCCTTTAGACAGTGTAAAAGGCCAGGTTGAGTGTATGAGGTTACCATTCCTTTAGACAGGGTAAAAGACCAGGTTGAGTGTATGAGGTGACCATTCCTTTAGACAGGGTAAAAGGCCAGGTTGAGTGTATGAGGTTACCATTCCTTTAGACAGTGTAAAAGGCCAGGTTGAGTGTATGAGGTTACCATTCCTTTAGACAGGGTAAAAGGCCATGTTGAGTATTATGAGGTTACCATTCCTTTAGACAGGGTAAAAGGCCAGGTTGAGTGTATGAGGTTACATTCCTTTAGACAGGGTAAAAGGCCTGGTTGAGTGTATGAGGTTACCATTCCTTTAGACAGGGTAAAAGACCAGGTTGAGTGTATGAGGTTACCATTCCTTTAGACAGGGTAAAAGGCCTGGTTGAGTGTATGAGGTGACCATTCCTTTAGACAGGGTAAAAGGCCAGGTTGAGTGTATGAGGTTACCATTCCTTTAGACAGGGTAAAAGGCCAGGTTGAGTGTATGAGGTTACCATTCCTTTAGACAGGGTAAAAGACCAGGTTGAGTGTTTGAGGTGACCATTCCTTTAGACAGGGTAAAAGGCCAGGTTGAGTGTATGAGGTTACCATTCCTTTAGACAGGGTAAAAGGCCAGGTTGAGTGTATGAGGTTACCATTCCTTTAGACAGGGTAAAAGGCCAGGTTGAGTGTATGAGGTGACTATTCCTTTTGACAGGGTAAAAGGCCATGTTGAGTGTATGAGGTTACCATTCCTTTAGACAGGGTAAAAGGCCAGGTTGAGTGTATGAGGTGACCATTCCTTTAGACAGGGTAAAAGGCCATGTTGAGTGTATGAGGTGACTATTCCTTTAGACAGTGTAAAAGGCCAGGTTGAGTGTATGAGGTTACCATTCCTTTAGACAGGGTAAAAGACCAGGTTGAGTGTATGAGGTGACCATTCCTTTAGACAGGGTAAAAGGCCAGGTTGAGTGTATGAGGTTACCATTCCTTTAGACAGGGTAAAAGGCCAGGTTGAGTGTATGAGGTTACCATTCCTTTAGACAGGGTAAAAGGCCATGTTGAGTGTATGAGGTGACTATTCCTTTAGACAGTGTAAAAGGCCAGGTTGAGTGTATGAGGTTACCATTCCTTTAGACAGGGTAAAAGACCAGGTTGAGTGTATGAGGTGACCATTCCTTTAGACAGGGTAAAAGGCCAGGTTGAGTGTATGAGGTTACCATTCCTTTAGACAGGGTAAAAGGCCAGGTTGAGTGTATGAGGTTACCATTCCTTTAGACAGGGTAAAAGGCCATGTTGAGTGTATGAGGTTACCATTCCTTTAGACAGTGTAAAAGGCCAGGTTGAGTGTATGAGGTTACCATTCCTTTAGACAGGGTAAAAGGCCATGTTGAGTATTATGAGGTTACCATTCCTTTAGACAGGGTAAAAGGCCAGGTTGAGTGTATGAGGTTACCATTCCTTTAGACAGGGTAAAAGGCCAGGTTGAGTGTATGAGGTTAACATTCCTTTAGACAGGGTAAAGGCCAGGTTGAGTGTATGAGGTTACCATTCCTTTAGACAGGGTAAAGGCCAGGTTGAGTGTATGAGGTTAACATTCCTTTAGACAGGGTAAAAGGCCAGGTTGAGTGTATGAGGTTACCATTCCTTTAGACAGGGTAAAAGGCCAGGTTGAGTGTATGAGGTTAACATTCCTTTAGACAGGGTAAAAGGCCTGGTTGAGTGTATGAGGTGACCATTCCTTTAGACAGGGTAAAAGACCAGGTTGAGTGTATGAGGTTACCATTCCTTTAGACAGGGTAAAGGCCTGGTTGAGTGTATGAGGTGACCATTCCTTTAGACAGGGTAAAAGGCCAGGTTGAGTGTATGAGGTTACCATTCCTTTAGACAGGGTAAAAGGCCAGGTTGAGTGTATGAGGTTACCATTCCTTTAGACAGGGTAAAAGGCCAGGTTGAGTGTATGAGGTTACCATTCCTTTAGACAGGGTAAAAGGCCTGGTTGAGTGTATGAGGTGACCATTCCTTTAGACAGGGTAAAAGACCAGGTTGAGTGTATGAGGTTACCATTCCTTTAGACAGGGTAAAAGGCCAGGTTGAGTGTATGAGGTTACCATTCCTTTAGACAGGGTAAAAGGCCTGGTTGAGTGTATGAGGTGACCATTCCTTTAGACAGGGTAAAAGACCAGGTTGAGTGTATGAGGTGACCATTCCTTTAGACAGGGTAAAATGCCTCGTTGAGTGTATGAGGTTACCAAGGGACTCTTTGTTATATTACCAAGAGAGGTCAACTCCCTGCACTGCTCTACCGATTGGGAATCAAATCCATATAGGCCAGTTTCCACTCTGTTTTGATTCTTTTTTCTGGGTTTTGTCACAATGGATGAGAGGATGAGCTTCTCTTGGTTGAACAACACGAACAGAGGAGCATTTCTGCACCTTCCCTCCCTTTCCTACTTCTTGAAAAGGTCTTGCATGATTGGCTTGCCTAAAAAGCTACGTTACAGAATCATTGCTTACACCTATCCATGGATGATTTCTTCAAGGTTGTGAGAAAGGAGGGATACTTGAACTGGGCCATCGTGTTGAGGGGCTATGGGCCTCAACCCTCCCAGTAGGGGTCCCCCACTTCTTTAAAAGGGAGCTAAAGTTTAATTTACTCATATCTGTGTACTCTCTGTCTCTGTCTCTGTCTCTGGCTCTGGCTCTGGCTCCCTCTCTCTCTCTTTCTCTCTCTCTCTCTCTCTCTCACTCTCTCTCTGTCTCTCTCTCTCTCTCTCTCTCTCTCTCTCTCTCTCTCTCTCTCTCTCTCTCTCTCTCCCTTCCACTTTTGTTTCTCCTCTTCTCTCCCCTTCCACTTTTTTGTTTCTCTTTCTCTCTCTCTCTCTCTCTCACTCTCTCTTACTCTCTCTCTCTCGCCTCTCTCTCTCTCTCTCTTTCTCTCTCTCCGTCTCCTCTCCTCTCCCTGTTACACCCCACACTCTGCCATTTGACCTATCTCGGTTGGTATGATGTAATGCGTACGTGCTGACAAGCATCTTGTCTTCATATGGGTTGAAGGAATAACACAACAACACAAACTACTGGTACAGTAACAACAAAGAAGTCAGTAGGGATCTCTCTTTACGATCAGATGACATTATTCACCCCCCGCACTCACACCCAGCCCCAACCTGACATGGCACTGGAACAACACAGGCTGGAGAGGGGAGGAGGTTTACAAGCAGATCAATCTGTGTGTTTGATCAAACGTTTTACACAGAACTGATAAATGTCCATCATGGTAGAGGAAGAGGTTGAATGAGATGAGCTCATATACTGAAGTGAATACAGCATCCTAAATTGTGACTCATTGCAGTGGGGTTGTGTGTGTGTGTCTGTCGCTCTGTGTGTGTGTGTGTGTGTGTGTGTGTGTGTGTGTGTGTGTGTGTGTGTGTGTGTGTGTGTGTGTGTGTGTGTGTGTGTGTGTGTGTGTGTGTGTGTGTGTGTGTGTGTGTGTGTGTGTGTGTGTGTGTGTCGATGTGCATGTGACTTGCTGAACACTGAAGAAATATAAAAATGCAACATGCAACAATTTCAAAGATTTTACTGAGTTACGGTTAATTTAAGGAAATCAGTCAATTTAAATAAATTTGTTAGGCCATAATCTATGGATGTCACATGACTTGGAATACAGATACGCATCTGTTGGTCACCGATACTTTAAAAAGAAATGGGCCTCACAATGGCCCTCAGGATCTCGTTTGAACAGTATCTCTGTGCATTCAAATTGCCATCAATAAAATGCAATTGTGTTCGTTATCCGTAGCTTATGTCTGTCCATACCATAACCCCACCACCACCATGGGGCACTCTGTTCACAACGATGACATCATCAAACCGCTCGCCCAAACAATGCCATACACATGGTCTGCGGTTGTGAGGCCGGTTGGACGTCGGCCAAATTCTCTAAAACAATGTTGGAGGCGGCTTATGGTAAAGAAATGAACATAACGTGATCTGGCAACAGCTTTGTGGACATTCCTGCAGTCAGCATGCCAATTGCACTCTCCCTCAAAACTTGAGACATCTGTGGCAATGTGTTGTGTGACAAAACTGCACATTTTAGAGTGGCCTTTTATTGTCCCAAGCACCTGTGTAATGACCATGCTGTTTATTCAGCTTCTTTGATATGCCACACCTGTCAGGTGGATGGATTATCTTGGCAAAGGAGATATGCTCACTAACAGAGATGTAAACAAATTTGTGCGCAATATTCAGAGAAATAAGCTTTTTGTGAGTATGGAACATTTCCGGCATCTTTTATTTCAGCTCATGAAACATGGGACCAACACTTTACATGTTGCCTTTATATTTTTGTTCAGTGTATATTATTAATGATATCTTGAGTTCATGGTTCATTCCAGCTTGATTCATGTGTGTGTGTGTGTGTGTGTGTGTGTGTGTGTGTGTGTGTGTGTGTGTGTGTGTGTGTGTGTGTGTGTGTGTGTGTGTGTGTGTGTGTGTGTGTTGTGTGTGTTGAGTGTGAGTGTGTGTGTGTGTGTGTGTTTCTATTCACTCACACGTGTGACCAAGAGCAGAGCTGTGTAACCTTGCTACAGCTATAGGGTGGGGCTTGACACATGGACTCAGCATTAGATAACATTACAGCTGAAGTAAGGCAAGGTACGCCATGGACAGTTCTTCATTGGCTTTATATGAAGAAGACTTGTATCACTACCTCTCAGCAATATAAGAGGAATGAAACCTGGTGACATGGAGTAGCTACAGCTACAGCTAAGACAGACAGAGCCGGAAATGCCTTCCAGAAGACGTGTATGGGTGTGAGTGTGGGTGCATGTGCGTGTGCGTGTGCGTGTGCGTGTGTGTGTGCGTGTGTGCGTGTGTGTGTGTGTGTGTGTGTGTTGTGTGTGTGTGTGTGTGTGTGTGTACATGCATGTGTGTGTCAGTGTGAGTTTGGTGTGGCTTTGATGAATGTCTTAAGAGAGATGAATGTCTTGTTTTTTTGGTGTTCACTTTGTAGCTACATGAAGAGCATTTAACCCTCCTGTTGTGTTAATTTCTGGTACAAAATGACCGCCACAGCTGATTATAAATCCACAATAATACATATATTATCACCTAATGTTGTGTTAGATCTTTTTAACTTAAGTTATTGTGAACATTACAAGTTTTGAACTTCTATTTGCTCTTTATGGCCTGTATGTCACGCCCTGGTCTATATTTATTATGTTATCTTTATTTATTGGGTCAGGCCAGGGTGTGACATGGGTTTATTTGTAGTGTGTTTCGTCTTGGGGTTGTGTGGGGTGTACAGATTAATCTATGGCTGCCTGAGGCGGTTCTCAATCAGAGTCAGGTGATTATCGTTGTCTCTGATTGGGAACCATGTTTAGGTAGCCTGGGTTTCACTGTGTGTTTGTGGGTGATTGTTCCTGTCTCTGTGTTTGTTGCACCAGTCAGGGCTGTTTCGGTTTTCAACGTTTGTTGTTTTGTATTGTTCGTATTTTCTTCATCATTAAAGATGTATCGAACGAACCACGCTGCATTTTGGTCCGATCCTTATTCCACCTCTTCATCAGAGAAGGAGGTAGAAGAAA
>NW_027007682.1:27500-64710 GCF_036934945.1 Oncorhynchus masou masou | reverse complement strand
TACCTCCTTCTCTGACGAAGAGGTGGAATAAGGATCGGACCAAAATGCAGCGTGGTTCGTTCGATACATCTTTAATGATGAAGAAAATACGAACAATACAAAACAACAAACGTCGAAAACCGAAACAGCCCTGACTGGTGCAACAAACACAGAGACAGGAACAATCACCCACAAACACACAGTGAAACCCAGGCTACCTAAATATGGTTCCCAATTAGAGACAACGATAATCACCTGACTCTGATTGAGAACCGCCTCAGGCAGCCATAGACTAATCTGTACACCCCACACAACCCCAAGACGAAACACACTACAAATAAACCCATGTCACACCCTGGCCTGACCCAATAAATGAAGATAACATAATAAATATAGACCAGGGCGTGACATACAGGCCATAAAGAGCAAATAGAAGTTCAAAACTTGTAATGTTCACAATAACTTAAGTTAAAAAGATCTAACACAACATTAGGTGATAATATATGTATTATTGTGGATTTATAATCAGCTGTGGCGGTCATTTTGGACCGGGAATTAACACAACAGGAGGGTTAAATGCTCTTCATGTAGATACGCTACAAAGTGAACACCAAAAAACAAGCAATCTCTCTCTTAAGACATTCATCAAAGCCGCCCTCTGCTGACACACACATGCATGTATACACACACACACACACACACAAACACACACACACACACACACACACACACACACAAACACACACACACACACACACACGCACACATGCACACGCACACGCACACGCACATGCACACACTCACACCCATACACATCTTCTGGAAGGCATTTCCGGCTCTGTCTGTCTTAGCTGTAGCTGTAGCTACTCCATGTCATCAGGTTTCATTCCTCTTATATTGCTGAGAGGTAGTGATACAAGTCTTCTTCATATAAAGCCAATGAAGAACTGTACATGGCGTACCTTGCCTTGCTTCAGCTGTAATGTTATCTAATGCTGAGTAACATGTGTCAAGCCCCACCCTATAGCTGTAGCAAGGTTACAGCTCTGCTCTTGGTCTGTTTAGCGTGTGAGTGAATAGAAACACACACACACACACACACTCACACTCAAACTCACACTCACACACACACACACACACACACACACACACACACACACACACACACACACACACACACACACACACACACACACACACACACACATGAATCAAGCTGGAATGAACCCTGAACTCAAGATATCATTAATAATATACACTGAACAAAAATATAAAGGCAACATGTAAAGTGTTGGTCCCATGTTTCATGAGCTAAAATAAAAGATGCCGGAAATGTTCCATACGCACAAAAAGCTTATTTCTCTGAATATTGCGCAGAAATGCTCTCTGTTAGTGAGCATTTCTCCTTTGCCAAGATAATCCATCCACCTGACAGGTGTGGCATATCAAAGAAGCTGAATAAACAGCATGGTCATTACACAGGTGCTTGGGACAATAAAAGGCCACTCTAAAATGTGCAGTTTTGTCACACAACACATTGCCACAGATGTCTCAAGTTTTGAGGGAGAGTGCAATTGGCATGCTGACTGCAGGAATGTCCACCAAAGCTGTTGCCAGATCACGTTATGTTCATTTCTTTACCATAAGCCGCCTCCAACATTGTTTTAGAGAATTTGGCCGTACGTCCAACCGGCCTCACAACCGCAGACCATGTGTATGGCATTGTTTGGGCGAGCGGTTGCTGATGTCATCGTTGTGAACAGAGTGCCCCATGGTGGTGGTGGGGTTATGGTATGGACAGACATAATCTACGGATAACGAACACAATTGCATTTTATTGATGGCAATTTTAATGCACAGAGATACTGTGACGAGATCCTGAGGGCCATTGTGAGGCCCATTTCTTTTAAAGTATCGGTGACCAACAGATGCGTATCTGTATTCCAAGTCATGTGACCTCCATAGATTATGGCCTAACAAATGTATTTAAATTGACTGATTTCCTTAAATTAACCGTAACTCAGTAAAATCTTTGAAATTGTTGCATGTTGCATTTTTATATTTCTTCAGTGTTCAGCAAGTCACATGCACATCGACACACACACACACACACACACACACACACACACACACACACACACACACACACACACACACACACACACACACACACACACACACACACACACACACACACACACACACACACACACACACACACACACACACACAGAGAGAGACAGACACACACACAACCCCACTGCAATGAGTCACAATTTAGGATGCTGTATTCACTTCAGTATATGAGCTCATCTCATTCAACCTCTTCCTCTACCATGATGGACATTTATCAGTTCTGTGTAAAACGTTTGATCAAACACACAGATTGATCTGCTTGTAAACCTCCTCCCCTCTCCAGCCTGTGTTGTTCCAGTGCCATGTCAGGCTGGGGCTGGGTGTGAGTGCGGGGGGTGAATAATGTCATCTGATCGTAAAGAGAGATCCCTACTGACTTCTTTGTTGTTACTGTACCAGTAGTTTGTGTTGTTGTGTTATTCCTTCAACCCATATGAAGACAAGATGCTTGTCAGCACGTACGCATTACATCATACCAACTGAGATAGGTCAAATGGCAGAGTGTGGGGTGTAACAGGGAGAGGAGAGGAGACGGAGAGAGAGAAAGAGAGAGAGAGAGAGACGGAGAGAGAGAGAGTAAGAGAGAGTGAGAGAGAGAGAGAGAGAGAAAGGAGAAACAAAAAGTGGAAGGGGGAGAGAGAAAGAGAGAGAGAGAGAGAGGAGAGAACAGAGAAGAGGAGAGAGAGAGAGAGAGAGAGAGAGAGAGAGAGAGACAGAGAGAGAGAGAGAGAGAGAGAGAGAGAGAGAGAGAGAGAGAGAGAGAGAGAGAGAGAGAGAGAAAGAGAGAGAGAGAGAGCCAGAGCCAGAGACAGAGACAGAGACAGAGAGTACACAGATATGAGTAAATTAAACTTTAGCTCCCTTTTAAAGAAGTGGGGGACCCCTGCTGGGAGGGTTGAGGCCCATAGCCCCTCAACACGATGGCCCAGTTCAAGTATCCCTCCTTTCTCACAACCTTGAAGAAATCATCCATGGATAGGTGTAAGCAATGATTCTGTAACGTAGCTTTTTAGGCAAGCCAATCATGCAAGACCTTTTCAAGAAGTAGGAAAGGGAGGGAAGGTGCAGAACTGCTCCTCTGTTCGTGTTGTTCAACCAAGAGAAGCTCATCCTCTCATCCATTGTGACAAAACCCAGAAAAAAGAATCAAAACAGAGTGGAAACTGGCCTATATGGATTTGATTCCCAATCGGTAGAGCAGTGCAGGGAGTTGACCTCTCTTGGTAATATAACAAAGAGTCCCTTGGTAACCTCATACACTCAACGAGGCCTTTTACCCTGTCTAAAGGAATGGTCACCTCATACACTCAACATGGCCTTTTACCCTGTCTAAAGGAATGGTAACCTCATACACTCAACCTGGCCTTTTACCCTGTCTAAAGGAATGGTAACCTCAAACACTCAACATGGCCTTTTACCCTGTCTAAAGGAATGGTCACCTCATACACTCAACATGGCCTTTTAATCTGTCTAAAGGAATGGTAACCTCATACACTCAACATGGCCTTTTAATCTGTCTAAAGGAATGGTAACCTCATACACTCAACATGGCCTTTTACCCTGTCTAAAGGAATGGTAACCTCATACACTCAACGAGGCCTTTTACCCTGTCTAAAGGAATGGTCACCTCATACACTCAACCTGGCCTTTTACCCTGTCTAAAGGAATGGTAACCTCATACACTCAACATGGCCTTTTACCCTGTCTAAAGGAATAGTCACCTCATACACTCAACCTGGCCTTTTACCCTGTCTAAAGGAATGGTAACCTCATACACTCAACCTGGCCTTTTACCCTGTCTAAAGGAATGGTAACCTCATACACTCAACCTGGCCTTTTACCCTGTCTAAAGGAATGGTAACCTCATAATACTCAACATGGCCTTTTACCCTGTCTAAAGGAATGGTAACCTCATACACTCAACCTGGCCTTTTACACTGTCTAAAGGAATAGTCACCTCATACACTCAACATGGCCTTTTACCCTGTCTAAAGGAATAGTCACCTCATACACTCAACGAGGCCTTTTACCCTGTCTAAAGGAATGTTAACCTCATACACTCAACCTGGCCTTTTACCCTGTCTAAAGGAATGGTAACCTCATAATACTCAACATGGCCTTTTACCCTGTCTAAAGGAATGGTAACCTCATACACTCAACCTGGCCTTTTACCCTGTCTAAAGGAATGGTAACCTCATACACTCAACCTGGCCTTTTACCCTGTCTAAAGGAATGGTCACCTCATACACTCAACCTGGTCTTTTACCCTGTCTAAAGGAATGGTAACCTCATACACTCAACCTGGCCTTTTACACTGTCTAAAGGAATGGTAACCTCATACACTCAACCTGGCCTTTTACCCTGTCTAAAGGAATGGTCACCTTATACACTCAACATGGCCTTTTACCCTGTCTAAAGGAATGGTAACCTCATACACTCAACCTGGCCTTTTACCCTGTCTAAAGGAATGGTAACCTCATACACTCAACCTGGCCTTTTACCCTGTCTAAAGGAATGGTCACCTCATACACTCAACCTGGCCTTTTACCCTGTCTAAAGGAATGGTAACCTCATACACTCAACCTGGCCTTTTACCCTGTCTAAAGGAATGGTAACCTCATACACTCAACATGGCCTTTTACCCTGTCTAAAGGAATAGTAGCCTCATACACTCAACCTGGCCTTTTACCCTGTCTAAAGGAATGGTCACCTCATACACTCAACCTGGCCTTTTACCCTGTCTAAAGGAATGGTAACCTCATACACTCAACCAGGCCTTTTACCCTGTCTAAAGGAATAGTCACCTCATACACTCAACATGGCCTTTTACCCTGTCTAAAGGAATGGTAACCTCATACACTCAACAAAGGTCTTTTACCCTGTCTAAAGAATGGTAACCTCATACACTCAACATGGCCTTTTACCCTGTCTAAAGGAATAGTCACCTCATACACTCAACATGGCCTTTTACCCTGTCTAAAGGAATGGTAACCTCATACACTCAACCTGGCCTTTTACCCTGTCTAAAGGAATGGTAACCTCATACACTCAACCAGGCCTTTTACCCTGTCTAAAGGAATGGTAACCCTACACTCAACCTGGCCTTTTACCCTGTCTAAAGGAATGGTCACCTCATACACTCAACCTGGCCTTTTACCCTGTCTAAAGGAATGGTAACCTCGTACACTCAACCTGGCCTTTTACCCTGTCGAAAGGAATGGTAACCTCATACACTCAACATGGCCTTTTACCCTGTCTAAAGGAATGGTAACCTCATACACTCAACCTGGCCTTTTACCCTGTCTAAAGGAATGGTAACCTCATACACTCAACCTGGCCTTTTACCCTGTCTAAAGGAATGGTCACCTCATACACTCAACCTGGTCTTTTACCCTGTCTAAAGGAATGGTAACCTCATACACTCAACCTGGCCTTTTACCCTGTCTAAAGGAATGGTAACCTCATACACTCAACCTGGCCTTTTACCCTGTCTAAAGGAATGGTAACCTCATACACTCAACCTGGCCTTTTACCCTGTCTAAAGGAATAGTCACCTCATACACTCAACCTGGTCTTTTACCCTGTCTAAAGGAATGGTAACATCATACACTCAACCTGGCCTTTTACCCTGTCTAAAGGAATGGTAACCTCATACACTCAACCTGGCCTTTTACCCTGTCTAAAGGAATGGTAACCTCATACACTCAACATGGCCTTTTACCCTGTCTAAAGGAATGGTAACCTCATACACTCAACATGGCCTTTACCCTGTCTAAAGGAATAGT
Organism: Oncorhynchus masou masou; assembly: GCF_036934945.1. Lineage (NCBI taxonomy): Eukaryota > Metazoa > Chordata > Actinopteri > Salmoniformes > Salmonidae > Oncorhynchus > Oncorhynchus masou. Next base: position 58,810 of record NW_027007682.1, on the reverse strand, counting down.
CACCTCATACACTCAACATGGCATTTTACCCTGTCTAAAGGAATGGTAACCTCATACACTCAACCAGGCCTTTTACCCTGTCTAAAGGAATGGTCACCTTATACACTCAACATGGCCTTTTACCCTGTCTAAAGGAATAGTAGCCTCATACACTCAACCTGGTCTTTTACCCTGTCTAAAGGGTAACCTCATACACTTTTACCCTGTCTAAAGGAATGGTAACCTCATACACTCAACCTGGCCTTTTACCCTGTCTAAAGGAATGGTAACCTCATACACTCAACATGGCCTTTTACCCTGTCTAAAGGAATGGTAACCTCATACACTCAACCTGGCCTTTTACCCTGTCTAAAGGAATGGTAACCTCATACACTCAACCTGGCCTTTTACCCTGTCTAAAGGAATGGTCACCTCATACACTCAACCTGGTCTTTTACCCTGTCTAAAGGAATGGTAACCTCATACACTCAACCTGGCCTTTTACCCTGTCTAAAGGAATGGTAACCTCATACACTCAACCTGGCCTTTTACCCTGTCTAAAGGAATGGTAACCTCATACACTCAACCTGGCCTTTTACCCTGTCTAAAGGAATGGTAACCTCATACACTCAACCTGGCCTTTTACCCTGTCTAAAGGACTGGTAACCTCATACACTCAACCTGGCCTTTTACCCTGTCTAAAGGAATAGTCACCTCATACACTCAACCTGGTCTTTTACCCTGTCTAAAGGAATGGTAACCTCATACACTCAACATGGCCTTTACCCTGTCTAAAGGAATAGTCACCTCATACACTCAACATGGCATTTTACCCTGTCTAAAGGAATGGTAACCTCATACACTCAACCTGGCCTTTTACCCTGTCTAAGGGAATGGTCACCTTATACACTCAACCTGGTCTTTTACCCTGTCTAAAGGAATGGTAACCTCATACACTCAACCTGGCCTTTTACCCTGTCTAAAGGAATGGTAACCTCATACACTCAACCTGGCCTTTTAATCTGTCTAAAGGAATGGTACACTCATACACTCAACATGGCATTTTACCCTGTCTAAAGGAATGGTAACCTCATACACTCAACATGGCCTTTTACCCTGTCTAAAGGAATGGTAACCTCATACACTCAACCTGGCCTTTTACCCTGTCTAAAGGAATGGTAACCTCATACACTCAACCTGGCCTTTTAATCTGTCTAAAGGAATGGTACACTCATACACTCAACATGGCCTTTTACCCTGTCTAAAGGAATGGTAACCTCATACACTCAACATGGCCTTTTACCCTGTCTAAAGGAATGGTAACCTCATACACTCAACCTGGCCTTTTACCCTGTCTAAAGGAATGGTAACCTCATACACTCAACATGGCCTTTTACCCTGTCTAAAGGAATAGTAACCTCATACACTCAACCTGGCCTTTTACCCTGTCTAAAGGAATGGTAACCTCATACACTCAACATGGCCTTTTACCCTGTCTAAAGGAATGGTAACCTCATACACTCAACATGGCCTTTTACCCTGTCTAAAGGAATGGTAACCTCATACACTCAACATGGCCTTTTACCCTGTCTAAAGGAATGGTAACCTCATACACTCAACCTGGCCTTTTACCCTGTCATACACTCAACATGGTCTTTTACCCTGTCTAAAGGAATGGTAACCTCATACACTCAATGGCCTTTTACCCTGTCTAAAGGAATGGTAACCTCATACACTCAACATGGCCTTTTACCCTGTCTAAAGGAATAGTAACCTCATACACTCAACCTGGGATTGGTACACTCATCAATCATGTGCCTGTGCAAACACTCATTCATCTCAGTGGAGTAATGCTTGGCTTTGGAGGCTGCTACAGGATGAGTGTGTGTGTGTGTGTGTGTGTGTGTGTGTGTGTGTGTGTGTGTGTGTGTGTGTGTGTGTGTGTGTGTGTGTGTGTGTGTGTGTGTGTGTGTGTGTGTGTGTGCGTGTGTGCGTGTGTGTGTCTGCTTCCTTGTGAGAATTTACGTGTGAGCATTTGTATCTGTTTGTGGGCACTCATATGTGTATTCATGTGTGTGATTATATGTATATGTGTGTGTGTGTGTGTGTGGGGTGGGGGTGTCAGGGTCTGATGCCGGTGGCCGTGCAGGTGGGTTGTTGCCTGCCTGGTCCCTCCTAAGAAGGTGGGTGGTAGAGGTGGGAGTTCAGAGGAGATAATCCCCGGCTTTGGCTCTAAGTCCTGAAGCACGCTGGGCAGCTCAGGGGCTGTGGGAGGAGTGGTGCTACCCTGTGGTAGTCACCCAGCCCGACCACTACCACCTGACCTGGCCCTGCCACCTGGCTGGCAACGCACACACACACACACACACACACACACACACACACACACACACACACACACACACACACACACACACACACACACACACACACACACACACACACACCTGCTTTTTTTCTTGTAGAGTCCAGGCTTTTCTATATTCAATCAGGAAGGAGACTGTTAAAAGGCCTGACTCGAGTCAGCCTGCTCTTATCCCTGGGTGGAGTGGAGGTTGACTTGCCTTGTCAACTGCCCCTCTTCGCATTCAACCTGCTATGAATTAAGACAGTGGTCCCCCCCCCGCGCGCGCTCATTCCAGCTTTCAACTTACTATTGCAAGTTGTAATAATAAGATGCACAAGGTGCAATTTCCAAGTTGGGTTGTGCATCATTAGTATTCCTTTTCTCATGTCATGTGATTGCAGACCTTAGAGAGCTGTTTATAACTTGTCAGTAATGTCCAGATCAAGTTGCATGTCAGCTAGGTTGTAAATGTATAGAAGTGCAAGAAAATATATTTTAAAACCTGCAAATTGTCTCTCCGCCAACAAGAGGGGTGTAACCAGTTTGTGTCATGAACAATGCTTGTGCCCACAGAAATAGACGTGGGTCATGTATGGGGGGGGGGGGGGGTCCCTGATGCTGGAAGGGGGGCCTGAGTGGTGAAAAAGTTTGGGAACCCCTGAAGGAAGAGATCTATAACTCACATTCAACCTGCTATGAATTAGGATATATATAACTCACAGGGCCACAGGTTCCCCCATGTGAGAAGCCTGGACACTTCCCAAGCTACCTGATACTCCACAATCATGAAAAGCGCAAGAGACATGTCATGTATTTCTATTGCTATCACCAACCTTTTTACAGAGACTAGAGGAAGAAGGGTGTATGGGGGCTAATTCTTTCCGTATTGGTCCTGGCTCTAAACATATGGCCCTAGATAAAGAGGTGGAGTTGAGAGGCTAACTCAGAGGTCAAGGGTCATATGACCTCAGTGTCACGTTCCAGGTCGAACAGGCAGAGCTATTCAGCTGGAGACCTCGAGAGGAGACCCTTCCTCACAAGTCAAAACTCTTCCCCTCTGCACCCGCACAGCTGTTAAGAGAGAGAGAGAGAGAGAGAGAGAGAGAGAGAGAGAGAGAGAGAGAGAAGGAGAAATAAATAACTTTCAGCTGACAGGATGTACTTCAATCCAAAGCATTCTTTCATTCCACTCTTCACTGCTCTATTCCCCACCAACCCCCAAACATCCCAACTCCTCTATCCCAAACATCCCCACTCCTCTCTCCCAAACATCGCCACTCCTCTCTCCCAAACATCGCCACTCCTCTCTCCCAAACATCCCCACTCCTCTCTCCCTAACATCCCCACCAACCCCCACACATCCCCCACTCCTCTCACCCAAACATCCCCACTCCTCTCACCCAAACATCCCCACTCCTCTCTCCCAAACATCCCCACTCCTCTCACCCAAACATCCCCACTCCTCTCTCCCAAACATCCCCACTCTTCTCTCCCAAAAATCCCCACTCCTCTCACCCAAACATCCCCACTCCTATCTCCCAAACATCCCCACTCCTCTCTCCCAAACATCCCCACTCCTCTCTCCCAAACATCCCCACTCCTCTCTCCCAAACATCCCCACTCCTCTCTCCCAAACATCCCCCACTCCTCTCACCCAAACATCCCCACTCCTCTCTCCCAAACATCCCCACTCCTCTCTCCCAAACATCCCCACTCCTCTCACCCAAACATCCCCACTCCTCTCTCCCAAACATCCCCACTCCTCTCTCCCAAACATCCCCACTCCTCTCACCCAAACATCCCCACTCCTCTCTCCCAAACATCCCCACTCCTCTCTCCCAAACATCCCCCACTCCTCTCTCCCAAACAACCCCACTCCTCTCTCCCAAACATCCCCACTCCTATCTCCCAAACATCCCCCACTCCTCTCACCCAAACATCCCCACTCCTATCTCCCAAACATCCCCACTCCTCTCTCCCAAACATCCCCACCCCTCCCAAACATCCCCACTCCTCTCTCCCAAACATCCCCACTCCTCTCTCCCAAACATCCCCACTCCTCTCTCCCAAACATCCCCCACTCCTCTCTCCCAAACATCCCCACTCCTCTCTCCCAAACATCCCCACTCCTATCTCCCAAACATCCCCCACTCCTCTCACCCAAACATCCCCACTCCTATCTCCCAAACATCCCCACTCCTCTCTCCCAAACATCCCCACTCCTCTCTCCCAAACATCCCCACTCCCTCTCCCAAACATCCCCCACTCCTCTCACCCAACATCCCCACTCCTCTCTCCCAAACATCCCCCACTCCTCTCTCCCAAACATCCCCACTCCTCTCACCCAAACATCCCCACTCCTCTCTCCCAAACATCCCACTCCTCTCACCCAAACATCCCCACTCCTCTCTCCCAAACATGCCCACTCCTCTCTCCCAAACATCCCCACTCCTCTCACCCAAACATCCCCACTCCTCTCTCCCAAACATCCCCACTCCTCTCTCCCAAACATCCCCACTCCTCTCACGCAAACATCCCCACTCCTCTCCCAAACATCCCCACTCCCTCTCACCCAAACATCCCCACTCCTCTCTCCCAAACATCCCCACTCCTCTCTCCCAAACATCCCCACTCCTCTCTCCCAAACATCCCCACTCCTCTCTCCCAAACATCCCCACACCTCTCACCCAAACATCCCCACTCCTCTCCCCCAAACATCCCCACTCCTATCTCCCAAACATCCCCACTCCTCTCTCCCAAACATCGCCACTCCTCTCTCCCAAACATCCCCACTCCTCTCCCCCAAACATCCCCACTCCTCTCTCCCAAACATCCCCACTCCTCTCACCCAAACATCCCCACTCCTCTCTCCCAAACATCCCCACTCCTCTCTCCCAAACATCCCCACTCCTCTCACCCAAACATCCCCACTCCTCTCTCCCAAACATCCCCACTCCTCTCTCCCAAACATCCCCACTCCTCTCTCCCAAACATCCCCACTCCTCTCACCCAAACATCCCCACTCCTCTCTCCCAAACATCCCCCACTCATCTCACCCAAACATCCCCACTCCTCTCTCCCAAACATCCCCACTCCTCTCTCCCAAACATCCCCACTCCTCTCTCCCAAACATCCCCCACTCCTCTCACCCAAACATCCCCACTCCTATCTCCCAAACATCCCCACTCCTCTCTCCCAAACATCCCCACTCCTCTCTCCCAAACATCCCCACTCCTCTCTCCCAAACATCCCCACTCCTCTCTCCCAAACATCCCCCACTCCTCTCACCCAAGCATCCCCACTCCTCTCTCCCAAACATCGCCACTCCTCTCTCCCAAACATCCCCCACTCCTCTCACCCAAACATCCCCCACTCCTCTCTCCCAAACATCCCCACTCCTCTCTCCCAAACATCCCCACTCCTCTCTCCCAAACATCCCTCGCTCCTCTCACCCAAACATCCCCACTCCTATCTCCCAAACATCCCCACTCCTCTCTCCCAAACAACAACCACTCCTCTCTCCCAAACATCCCCACTCCTCTCTCCCAAACATCCCCACTCCTCTCTCCCAAACATCCCCCACTCCTCTCACCCAAGCATCCCCACTCCTCTCTCCCAAACATCCCCCACTCCTCTCTCCCAAACATCCCCACTCCTCTCTCCCAAACATCCCCACTCCTCTCACACAAACATCCCCACTCCTCTCTCCCAAACATCCCCACTCCTCTCTCCCAAACATCCCCACTCCTCTCACCCAAACATCCCCACTCCTCTCTCCCAAACATCCCCACTCCTCTCTCCCAAACATCCCCACTCCTCTCTCCCAAACATCCCCACTCCTCTCTCCCAAACATCCCCACTCCTCTCTCCCAAACATCCCCACCCAAACATCCCCACTCCTCTCACCCAAACATCCCCACTCCTCTCTCCCAAACATCCCCCACTCCTCTCTCCCAAACATCCCCACTCCTCTCTCCCAAACATCCCCACTCCCTCTCTCCCAAACATCCCCCACTCCTCTCACCCAAACATCCCCACTCCTATCTCCCAAACATCCCCACTCCTCTCTCCCAAACATCCCCACTCCTCTCTCCCAAACATCCCCACTCCCTCTCTCCCAAACATCCCCACTCCTCTCTCCCAAACATCCCCCACTCCTCTCACCCAAGCATCCCCACTCCTCTCTCCCAAACATCCCCCACTCCTCTCTCCCAAACATCCCCACTCCTCTCTCCCAAACATCCCCCACTCCTCTCACCCAAACATCCCCACTCCTCTCTCCCAAACATCCCCACTCCTCTCTCCCAAACATCCCCACTCCTCTCACCCAAACATCCCCACTCCTCTCTCCCAAACATCCCCACTACTCTCTCCCAAACATCCCCACTCCTCTCTCCCAAACATCCCCCACTCCTCTCACCCAAACATCCCCACTCCTCTCTCCCAAACATCCCCACTCCTCTCTCCCAAACATCCCCCACTCCTCTCTCCCAAACATCCCCCACTCCTCTCTCCCAAACATCCCCACTCCTCTATCCCAAACATCTCCTCCCAAACATCCCCACTCCTCTCACCCAAACATCCCCACTCCTCTCTCCCAAACATCCCCACTCCTCTCTCCCAAACATCCCCACTCCTCTCTCCCAAACATCCCCACTCCTCTCTCCCAAACATCCCCCTCCTCTCTCCCAAACATCCCCCACCCCTCTCTCCCAAACATCCCCACTCCTCTCTCCCAAACATCCACACTCTTCTCTCCCAAACATCCCCACTCCTCTCTCCCAAACATCCCCACTCCTCTCTCCCAAACATCCCCACTCCTCTCTCCCAAACATCCCCACTCCTCTCTCCCAAACATCCCCACTCCTCTCTCCCAACACATCCCCAACATCCCCACTCCTCTCACCCAAACATCCCCACTCCTCTCTCCCAAACATCCCCACTCCTCTCTCCCAAACATCCCCCACTCCTCTCTCCCAAACATCCCCACTCCTCTCTCCCAAACATCCCCACTCCTCTCACCCAAACATCCCCACTCCTCTCTCCCAAACATCCCCACTCCTCTCTCCCAAACATCCCCACTCCCTCCCAAACATCCCCACTCCTCTCTCCCAAACATCCCCACTCCTCTCCCAAACTCCCAAACATGCCCACTCCTCTCTCCCAAACATCCCCACTCCTCTCTCCCAAACATCCCCACTCCTCTCTCCCAAACATCCCCACTCCTCTCACCCAAACATCCCCACTCCTCTCTCCCAAACATCCCCATCCTCTCACCCAAACATCCCCACTCCTCTCTCCCAAACATCCCCACTCCTCTCTCCCAAACATCCCCACTCCTCTCACCCAAACATCCCCACTCCTCTCTCCCAAACATCCCCACTCCTCTCTCCCAAACATCCCCACTCCTCTCACCCAAACATCCCCACTCCTCTCTCCCAAACATCCCCACTCCTCTCTCCCAAACATCCCCACTCCTCTCTCCCAAACATCCCCAATCCTCTCACCCAAACATCCCCACTCCTCTCTCCCAAACATCCCCACTCCTCTCTCCCAAACATCCCCACTCCCTCTCACCCAAACATCCCCACTCCTCTCTCCCAAACATCCCCACTCCTCTCTCCCAAACATCCCCACTCCTCTCTCCCAAACATCCCCACTCCTCTCACCCAAACATCCCCACTCCTCTCACCCAAACATCCCCACTCCTCTCTCCCAAACATCCCCACTCCTCTCACCCAAACATCCCCACTCCTCTCACCCAAACATCCCCACTCCTCTCTCCCAAACATCCCCACTCCTCTCTCCCAAACATCCCCACTCCTCTCTCCCAAACATCCCCACTCCTCTCACCCAAACATCCCCACTCCTCTCCCAAACATCCCCACTCCTCTCTCCCAAACATCCCCACTCCTCTCACCCAAACATCCCCACTCCTCTCACCCAAACATCCCCACTCCTCTCTCCCAAACATCCCCACTCCTCTCTCCCAAACATCCCCACTCCTCTCACCCAAACATCCCCACTCCTCTCACCCAAACATCCCCACTCCTCTCTCCCAAACATCCCCACTCCTCTCTCCCTAACATCCCCACTCCTCTCACCCAAACATCCCCACTCCTCTCTCCCAAACATCCCCACTCCTCTCTCCCAAACATCCCCACTCCTCTCTCCCAAACATCCCCACTCCTCTCTCCCAAACATCCCCACTCCTCTCTCCCAAACATCCCCACTCCTCTCTCCCAAACATCCCCACTCCTCTCTCCCAAACATCCCCACTCCTCTCTCCCAAACATCCCCACTCCCTCTCTCCCAAACATCCCCACTCCTCTCTCCCAAACATCCCCACTCCTCTCTCCCAAACATCCCCACTCCTCTCACCCAAACATCCCCACTCCTCTCACCCAAACATCCCCACTCCTCTCTCCCAAACATCCCCACTCCTCTCACCCAAACATCCCCACTCCTCTCTCCCAAACATCCCCACTCCACTCACCCAAACATCCCCACTCCTCTCTCCCAAACATCCCCAATCCTCTCACCCAAACATCCCCACTCCTCTCTCCCAAACATCCCCACTCCTCTCTCCCAAACATCCCCACTCCTCTCACCCAAACATCCCCACTCCTCTCTCCCAAACATCCCCACTCCTCTCACCCAAACATCCCCACTCCTTCTCCCAAACATCCCCACTCCTCTCTCCCAAACATCCCCACTCCTCTCTCCCAAACATCCCACTCCTCTCACCCAAACATCCCCACTCCTCTCACCCAAACATCCCCACTCCTCTCTCCCAAACATCCCCACTCCTCTCACCCAAACATCCCCCACTCCTCTCACCCAAACATCCCCACTCCTCTCTCCCAAACATCCCCCACTCCTCTCTCCCAAACATCCCCACTCCTCTCTCCCAAACATCCCCACTCCTCTCACCCAAACATCCCCACTCCTCTCACCCAAACATCCCCCACTCCTCTCACCCAAACATCCCCACTCCTCTCACCCAAACATCCCCCACTCCTCTCACCCAAACATCCCCACTCCTCTCTCCCAAACATCCCCACTCCTCTCTCCCAAACATCCCCACTCCTCTCACCCAAACATCCCCACTCCTCTCACCCAAACATCCCCCACTCCTCTCTCCCAAACATCCCCACTCCTCTCTCCCTAACATCCCCACTCCTCTCACCCAAACATCCCCACTCCTCTCTCCCAAACATCCCCACTCCTCTCTCCCTAACATCCCCACTCCTCTCACCCAAACATCCCCACTCCTCTCTCCCAAACATCCCCACTCCTCTCTCCCTAACATCCCCACTCCTCTCACCCAAACATCCCCACTCCTCTCACCCAAACATCCCCACTCCTCTCTCCCAAACATCCCCACAGAGAATAAATGTTATTCCTGTTCATCTGTTCTGTTGTATTGTCATCACACATTGAGGTTGAACACTAATAGTTTTGTAGCTTCAATGAGGCTAACAGTAGTGTATGTTCCTGAAGAGCCAATGCAAATCCCAAAGTTGGAATAGTTACTACTTTATTATTGTATGGAATCAGCAGTGTTGTTATCATTAATATTATATTACAATATGTAAAACACGTCAATATTTAAGGATTATTTTAATTTTCAGTATACAAAATGAACAGGAAGTAAATGTATGCTAACAGTTGACCAAAAACAACAATCTGAAGGCCACGTCTCCAATAAACCATGCCTCCAATCTGATATGCTTCCAACTGCACAATATATTATTAAAAAAGTTCCAAATTCAACCCCTCCCATCAAAAAAAGGCTCAGATTTGAAATTTTACACAGGGGTTCCTCAAAGACTCTTTTCAGAGGGGTTCCTCAAAGACACTTTTCAGAGGGGTTCCTCAAATACCCTTTTCAGAGGGGTTCTTCAAAGACCCTTTTCAGAGGGGTTCCTCAAAGACCCTTTTCAGAGGTGTTCCTCAAAGACCCTTTTCAGAGGGGTTCCTCAAAGACCCTTTTCAGAGGGGTTCCTCAAAGACCCTTTTCAGAGGGGTTCATCTAAGACCCTTTTCAGAGGGGTTCCTCAAAGACCCTTTTCAGAGGGATTCCTCAAAGACCCTTTTCAGAGGGGTTCCTCAAAGACCCTTTTCAGAGGGGTTCCTCAAAGACCCTTTTCAGAGGGGTTCCTCAAAGACCCTTTTCAGAGGGGTTCCTCAAAGACTCTTTTCACAGGGGTTCCTCAAAGACTCTTTTCAGAGGGGTTCCTCAAAGACCCTTTTCAGAGGGGTTCCTCAAAGACACTTTTCAGAGGGGTTCCTCAAAGACTCTTTTCAGAGGGGTTCCTCAAAGACCCTTTTCAGAGGGGTTCCTCAAAGACCCTTTTCAGAGGGGTTCCTCAAAGACCCTTTTCAGAGGGGTTCCTCAAAGACCCTTTTCAGAGGGGTTCCTCAAAGACCCTTTTCAGAGGGGTTCCTCAAAGACCATTTTCAGAGGGGTTCCTCAAAGACCCTTTTCAGAGGGGTTCATCAAAGACCCTTTTCAGAGGGGTTCCTCAAAGACCCTTTTCAGAGGGGTTCCTCCAGAAAACCTTTTGAACTGGAAACTTTCCTCCTGTGTGGCAACCTAAAAGGTTCTTCAAGGCACCTTTACTTCTCAGAGTGTAGAGTCCAGCACATCTCCCACTAAGAGTGTACTGTAGTCCTGGCTGAGAGTGTAGAGTCCAGCACATCTCCCACTAAGAGTGTACTGTAGTCCTGGCTGAGAGTGTAGAGTCCAGCACATCTCCCACTAAGAGTGTACTGTAGTCCTGGCTGAGAGTGTAGAGTCCAGTACATCTCCCACTAAGAGTGTACTGTAGTCCTGGCTAAGAGTGTAGAGTCCAGCACATCCACTACTCCTCTCTCCCAAACACACAGTCCTGTACACCCCCACTCCTCTCTCCCAAACACACAGTCCTGTACACCCCCCACTCCTCTCTCCCAAACACACAGTCCTGTACACCCCCCACTCCTCTCTCCCAAACACACAGTCCTGTACACCCCCCACTACTCTCTCCCAAACACACAGTCCTGTACACCCCCACTCCTCTCTCCCAAACACACAGTCCTGTACACCCCCCACTCCTCTCTCCCAAACATCCCCCACTCCTCTCACCCAAACATCCCCACTCCTCTCTCCCAAACATCCCCAGTCCTCTCTCCCAAACATCCCCCACTCCTCTCTCCCAAACATCCCCCACTCCTCTCTCCCAAACATCCCCACTCCTCTATCCCAAACATCCCCACTCCTCTCTCCCAAACATCCCCACTCCTGTCACCCAAACATCCCCACTCCTCTCTCCCAAACATCCCCACTCCTCTCTCCCAAACATCCCCACTCCTCTCTCCCAAACATCCCCACTCCTCTCTCCCAAACATCCCCACTCCTCTCTCCCAAACATCCCCACTCCTCTCACCCAAACATCCCCACTCCTCTCTCCCAAGCATCCCCACTCCTCTCACCCAAACATCCCCACTCCTCTCACCCAAACATCCACACTCCTCTCTCCCAAACATCCCCCACTCCTCTCTCCCAAACATCCCCACTCCTCTCCCAAACATCCCCACTCCTCTCACCCAAACATCCCCACTCCTCTCTCCCAAACATCCCCACTCCTCTCTCCCAAACATCCCCACTCCTCTCTCCCAAACATCCCCTCTCCTCTCTCCCAAACATCCCCACTCCTCTCACCCAAACATCCCCACTCCTCTCACCCAAACATGCCCACTCCTCTCTCCCAAACATCCCCACTCCTCTCTCCCAAACATCCCCACTCCTCTCTCCCAAACATCCCCACTCCTCTCACCCAAACATCCCCACTCTCTCTCCCAAACATCCCCAATCCTCTCACCCAAACATCCTCATCTCTCTCCCAAACACAGTCTCTCTCCCAAACATCCCCACTCCTCTCACCCAAACATCCCCACTCCTCTCTCCCAAACATGCTCCTCTCCCAAACATCCCCACTCCTCTCACCCAAACATCCCCACTCCTCTCACCCAAACATCCCCACTCCTCTCTCCCAAACATCCCCACTCCTCTCACCCAAACATCCCCCACTCCTCTCACCCAAACATCCCCACTCCTCTCTCCCAAACATCCCCCACTCCTCTCTCCCAAACATCCCCACTCCTCTCTCCCAAACATCCCCACTCCCCTCTCTCACCCAAACATCCCCACTCCTCTCACCCAAACATCCCCACTCCTCTCACCCAAACATCCCCACTCCTCTCACCCAAACATCCCCCACTCCTCTCACCCAAACATCCCCACTCCTCTCACCCAAACATCCCCACTCCTCTCACCCAAACATCCCCCAATCCTCTCTCCCAAACATCCCCACTCTCCTCTCCCTAACATCCCCACTCCTCTCACCCAAACATCCCCCTCCTCTCTCCCAAACATCCCCACTCCTCTCTCCCTAACATCCCCACTCCTCTCACCCAAACATCCCCACTCCTCTCTCCCAAACATCCCCACTCCTCTCTCCCTAACATCCCCACTCCTCTCACCCAAACATCCCCACTCCTCTCACCCAAACATCCCCACGTCTCCAATAAACCATGCCTCCAATCTGATATGCTTCCAACTGCACAATATATTATTAAAAAAGTTCCAAATTCAACCCCTCCCATCAAAAAAAGGCTCAGATTTGAAATTTTACACAGGGGTTCCTCAAAGACTCTTTTCAGAGGGGTTCCTCAAAGACACTTTTCAGAGGGGTTCCTCAAATACCCTTTTCAGAGGGGTTCTTCAAAGACCCTTTTCAGAGGGGTTCCTCAAAGACCCTTTTCAGAGGGGTTCCTCAAAGACCCTTTTCAGAGGGGTTCCTCAAATACCCTTTTCAGAGGGGTTCCTCCAGAAAACCTTTTGAACTGGAAACTTTCCTCCTGTGTGGCAACCTAAAAGGTTCTTCCAGGCACCTTTACTTCTCAGAGTGTAGAGTCCAGCACATCTCCCACTAAGAGTGTACTGTAGTCCTGGCTGAGAGTGTAGAGTCCAGCACATCTCCCACTAAGAGTGTACTGGAGTCCTGGCTGAGAGTGTAGAGTCCAGCACATCTCCCACTGAGAGTGTACTGTAGTCCTGGCTGAGAGTGTAGAGTCCAGTACATCTCCCACTAAGAGTGTACTGTAGTCCTGGCTGAGAGTGTAGAGTCCAGCACATCTCCCACTAAGAGTGTACTGTAGTCCTGGCTGAGAGTGTAGAGTCCAGCACATCTCCCACTAAGAGTGTACTGTAGTCCTGGCTGAGAGTGTAGAGTCCAGCACATCTCCCACTAAGAGTGTACTGTAGTCCTGGCTGAGAGTGTAGAGTCCAGCACATATCCCACTAAGAGTGTACTGTAGTCCTGGCTAAGAGTGTAGAGTCCAGCACATCCACCACTCCTCTCTCCCAAACACACAGTCCTGTACACCCCCCACTCCTCTCTCCCAAACACACAGTCCTGTACACCCCCCACTCCTCTCTCCCAAACACACAGTCCTGTACACCCCCCACTCCTCTCTCCCAAACACACAGTCCTGTACACCCCCACTCCTCTCTCCCAAACACACAGTCCTGTACACCCCCCACTCCTCTCTCCCAAACACACAGTCCTGTACACCCCCCACTCCTCTTTCCCAAACACACAGTCCAGTCCAGTACATCCACCACTTCTCTCTCCCAAACACACAGTCCTGTACATCCCCCACTCCTCTCTCCCAAACACACAGTCCTTTACATCCCCCACTCCTCTCTCCCAAACACACAGTCCTGTATATCCCCCACTCCTCTCTCCCAAACATGCTCCTTGACACACACAGTCCAGTCCATTACTATTGCAGAATGAAGAGGCACAAACAGGTTTTATGCTCAGTAAGACAACTATGAACGTTGTATTTGTAACAATTTTATTTTGAAGCAAAATGACCTTCAAGAGTATGATCAGCATGGAGACCTGCTTTCCCCAAAACGAGTCTTATATTTTTATTCAATTTATATTCATTCGGATTATTCCACTTTTATACAATTGTATTGAACATTGAACGTGAATGAGCTGAAACATTGTGGGTTCCCAGCTATGTGGTCCCTTCCAGCGCATATAAAACAAAGCTCCCACACTGTCGCCTCCTAACCGCCCCATAACCTCCAGATAACCCCAACAGCATCATTATGGCATCACAGCAGGCCTAATGATCTGATGTTGACGATATACAACTTCGGGCTTGGCCTTCATTCACAAACCAATGGCTTCACACCCATAGCCCAGCCTCAGTGTACATCCCAAACGGCACCCTCTTCCCTAAATAGTACACTACTTTTGACCAGAGCCCAATAGATCCTGGTCAAAGTAGTGCACTAAAAAGGGAATAGGGTGCCATTTAGTCTGCAAACATTACTGCTTGTTTCCATCCTTTTCCCTAAGTAGGTCCAACATAGAGAACAGTAAACAACCCCTAAACATGCCCTGACACCTTCAGGAGCCAGGAGTGACTGGGAGACACGCTGTTCCTCTCGTCTACACTTGTCTGCACCACAAGCCACTATCACTTCCCTCTTTCCCTGAATCGTACATGACTCATTTTGCTCAATCTCTCTCTCTCTCTCTCTCTCTCTCTCTCTCTCTCTCTGTCTGTCTGTCTGTCTGTCTGTCTGTCTGTCTGTCTGTCTGTCTGTCTGTCTGTCTGTCTGTCTGTCTGTCTGTCTGTCTGTCTGTCTCTGTCTCTGTCTCTCTCTCTCTCAATTCAATTTCAATGTAAGGGCTTTATTGGCATGGGAAACAGATGTTAACATTACCAAAGCAAGTGAAATAGATGATAAACAAAAGTGAAAAATGAACAGTAAACATTACACTCACAGAAGGTCCAAAAGAACAAAGCCATTGCAAATGTCATACTATGTGCAAATAGTTTATACAATTGTATTGAACATTGAACGTGAATGAGCTGAAACATTGTGTGTTCCCAGCTATGTGGTCCCTTCCAGCCCCTATAAAACAAAGCTCCCACACTGTCGCCTCCTAACCGCCCCATAACCTCCAGATAACCCCAACAGCATCATCATGGCATCACAGCAGGCCTAATGATCTGATGTTGACGATATACAAAAGAGTAAAGACATTACAAATGTCATATTATGTGCAAATAGTTAAAGTGCAAAAGGGAAAATAAATAAACATAAATATGGATTGTATTTACAATGGGGTTTGTTCTTCACTGGTTGCCAAGGAACAGATCACACATCAAATCAAATCAAATTTGATTTGTCATGTGCGCCGAATACAATAACCTTACAGTGAAATACTTACTTACAGGCTCTAACCAATAGTGCAAAAGAAGTGTTAGGTGAACAATAGGTAGGTAAAGAAATAAAAGGAATTAAGAAACAAAGCCTTGCTGCTGTGATGACACACTGTGGTATTTCACCCAGTAGATGTGGGAGTTTATCAAAATTGGGTTTGTTTTCAAATTCGTTGTGGATCTGTGTAATATGGGGGAATTATGTGTCTCTAATATGGTCATACATTTGGCAGGAGGTTAGGAAGTGCACCTCAGTTTCCACCTCATTTGTGGGCAGTGTGCACATAACCTGTCTTCTCTTGAGACCCAGGTCTGCCTATGGCGGCCTTTCTCAATAGCAAGGCTATGCTCACTGAGTCTGTACATAGTCAAAGCTTTCCTTAAGTTTGGGTCAGTCACAGTGGTCAGGTATTCTGCCACTGTGTAATGTCTGTTTAGCGCCAAATAGCATTCTAGCTTGCTCTGTTTTTTTATAATTTCTTTCCAATGTGTTAAGTAATGATCTTTTTCTTTTCTCATGATTTGGTTGGGTCTAGTTGTGTTGCTGTCCTGGGGCTCTGTGGGGTGTGTTTGTGTTTGTGAACAGAGTCCCAGGACCAGGACTCGTCTCCAGGTTCATCTCTCTGTAGGTGATGGCTTTGTTATGGAAGGTTTTGGAATCGCTTCCTTTTAGGTGGTTGTAGAATTTAACGGCTCTTTTCTGGATTTTGATAATTAGCGGGTATAATTCTGCTCTGCATGCATTATTTGGTGTTTTACGTTGTACACGGAGGATATTTTTGCAGAACTCTGCAAGTCTCAATTTGGTGTTTGTCCCATTTTGTGAATTGTTGGTTGGTGAGCGGACCCCAGACCTCACAACCATAAAGGGCAATGGGTTCTTTAACTGATTCAAGTATTTTTAGCCAGATCCTAATTGGTAGGTCAAATTTTATGTTCCTTTTGATGGCATAGAAAGCCCTACTTGCCTTTTCTCTCAGATAGTTCACAGCTTTATGGAAGTTACCTGTGGCGCTTATGTTTAGGCCGAGGTACAGTAACAGTCCAAGGTTTGGACACACCAAGTCATTCAAGGGTTTTACTTTATTTTTACTATTTTCTTCATTGTAGAATACCTATGAAATAACACATGCGGACTCATGTAGTAACCAAAAAAGTGATAAACATATCAAAATATATTTTAGATTTTTCAAAATAGGCATCCTTTGCCTTGATGACATCTTTGCACACTCTTGGTATTCTCTTACCAGATTTACCTGGAATGCTTTTCCAATATTCTCAACATATGCTTTCCCTTCACTCTGCAGTCCAACTCATCCCAAACCATCTCAATTGGGTTGAAGTCAGGTGATTGTGGAGGCCAGGTCATCTCATGCAGCACTCCATCACTCTCCTCCTTGGTCAAATAGCCCTTACACTCCCTGGAGGTGTGTTGGGTCATTGCCCTGTTGAAAAACAAATGATAGTCCCACTAAGCGCAAACCAGATGGGATGGCGTATAGCTGCAGCATGCTGTGGTAGCCATGCTGGTTAAGTGTGCCTGGAATTCTAAATAAATCACAGACATTGTTACCAGCAAAGCACACCCACACCATCACACCTCTTCTTCCATGCTTCATGGTGGGAACCACACATGTGGAGATCATCCGTTCACCTACTCTGTTTCTCACAAACACACAGCATTTGGAACCAAAAATCTCAAATTTGGACTCATCAGACCAAAGGAAAGATTTCCACTGGTCTAACATCCATTGCTCGTGTTTCTTGTCCCAAGCAAGTCTCTTATTATTATTTGTGTCCTTAAATAATGGTTTCTTTGCAGCAATTTGACTATGAAGGACTGATTCACGCAGTCTCCTCTGAACAGTTGATGTTGAGATGTTTCTGTTAAACTATGTGAAGTATTTATTTGAGCTGCAATTTCTGAGGCTGTCAACTCTAATGAACTTATCCTCTGCAGCAGAGGTAACTCTGGGTCTTCCTTTCCTGTGGTGGTCCTCATGAGAGACAGTTAACTCTAATGAACTTATCCTCTGCAGCAGAGTAACTCTGGGTCTTCCTTTCCTGTGGCGGTCCTCATGAGAACCAGGTCATCATACTGTAGCGCTTGATGATTTTTGCAACTGCATTTGAAGAAGCGTTCAAAGTTCTTGAATTTTTTCACATTGACTGCTTCATGTCTTGAAGTAATGATGGTCTGTCATTTCTCTTTGCTTATTTAAGCTCTTCTTGCCATAATATGAACTTGGTATTTTACCAAATAGGGCTATCTTCTGTATACCACCCCTATCTTATCATAACACAAATGATTGGCTCAAGAAGGAAAGAAATTCCACAAATCACTTTTTACAAGGCACGCCTGTTAATTGAAATGCATTCCTGGTGACTACCTCGTGAAGTTAGTTGAGAGAATGTCAAGCGTGTGCAAAGCTGTCATCAAGGCAAAGGGTGGCTACTTAAATTATCTCAAATATAAAATATATTTTGATTTGTTTAACACTTTTTTGGTTACTGCATGATTCCATATGTGTAATTTCATAGTTTTGATGTCTTCACTATTATTCTACAATGTAGAAAATATTAAAAATAAAATAAAACCCTGAAGGAGTAGGTGTGTCCAAACCTTTGACTGGTATTGTACGTCTAGTTTTTTCTGTGCTCGAAGGCAACGGTGTCTAGATGGAATTTGTATTTGTGGTCCTGGCAACTGGACCTTTTTTGCAACAACATTGTTTGTGTCTTACTGAGATGTACTGTCAGGGCCCAGGTCTGACATAATCTATTTAATCTCTCTCTTTGACACCACCTGGTATAGAGGTCCTGGATGGCAGAAAGCTTGGCCCCTGGTGATCGAGTGGGCCGTACGCACTACCCTCTGTTACGGTCGGATACCGAGCAGTTGCCATACCAGGCAGTGATGCAACCGGTCAGGATGCTCTCGATGGTACAGCTGTATAGCTTTTTGAGGATCTGGGGACTCATGCCAAATCTTTTATCTCCTGGGGGAATAGGCACTGTCGTGCCCTCTTCACGACTGTCTTGGTGTGTTCGGACCATGATAGTTTGTTGGTGATGTGGACACCAAGGAACTTGAAGCTCTCGATTTGTTCCACTACAGCCCCGTCGATGTGAGAGGGGCGTGTTCAGCCCACCTTTTCCTGTAGTCCACGATCAGCGCCTGTGTTTGGCTCACGTTGAGGGAAAGGTTGTTGTCCTGGCACCACATTGCCAGGTCTCTGACCTCCTCCGTATAGTCTGTCTCATCGTTGTCAGTGATCAGGCCTACCGCCGTTGAGTCGCCAGCAAACTTAATGATGGTGTTGGAGTCGTGGGTGAACAGGGAGTACAGGAGGGGACTAAGCACTCTCCGCCCTCTGTCACTCTCTGACCTTAATCTTGACCTTTGTAATACTCTCTTTCCCCCCTCTATCTCTTTCTCTCATCTACCTTTCTTTCTCTCGCTCCCTCCCTTTCCTTCTTACCTGCTCTCTCTTTCTGTCTCAGTCTCCTGTTCCCTCTCAGGGGAGTTCCCTGCATATTTTTTTTTGAGAACAGAACAGGGGGTGAACAGAGGACATGAAACACGAGAAGTTGAATTATAGAGGTAAAGGAAGCTGAACTGTTGACATACAGAGATGTTCTCTGTTCTTTCTTGAAGGCATCAAGCTATCATATTTTCAGTATTCAAAGTGAAATAAGTAATATCACCTAAACTGAAATAATTAATGTCACCTAAAGTTGACCTTCAATAACTAATGTCACCTAAATTGGACTGAAATAATTAATGTCACCTAAAGTTGAGCTGAAATAACTAATGTCACCTAAAGTTGAGCTGAAATAATTAATGTCACCTAAAGTTGACCTTCAATAACTAATGTCACCTAAATTGGACTGAAATAATTAATGTCACCTAAAGTTGAGCTGAAATAACTAATGTCACCTAAAGTTGAACTGAAATAACTAATGTCACCTAAAGTTGAACTGAAATAAGTAATGTCACGGGGGTTGTGATATTACAGAAAGCTCAGATAGAAATATAATGTTCAGAACAAACATTATTCCTCAGCATGGAAAATATAGTCAATTGTACACTCTGTACTGTACATTTCTATCAACGATATCCTGAACCTTTCACCTGTATGAATGCAGCCCAGGACTAGAGGTGTCCCTGGGCAAGTTGAACATGATCCCCCTGGAAGGAAACGGTACAGAACGTAATCAACCCAATGAACGGATGTCGTGCATCATTGTAACACGTGAAGCAGCTGAGAAAGACACGTGTTAAGCGGCTTTAGGAGCAGGCTTATTGAGCTAAACGGGGAGCTCCAATCCCATAGTGAGGATATTCACAAACACGGTTTCCACAATTCCCACCGTTTCCCATGAGAACCTACATGAGGGCGGGCCCCAACAGTTGACCAATCACAATGAGGCTACCTTTGAGGCTAATGACACTAATTTGTCATTCAGTCTGAGGTGCATGGGACTATAGACCAATAGCCATTCTCAGGAAGATTTAATGAGGGGAGTTTCTTTAAACATGCAGATTCTCAATCATAGATTTCTCTAAAGGTTCAAGCTTCTCACACACACAAAGAAAAAATCCCACACCTGAACAAATTCTCACACACAAACAATTGATCTTCAGTAAAATGTTTATTTAACCTCTCAATAGAGAAACAAGGCAGGACTGCACACACACACTCACACACACAGAACAGACACACGCACACACACAAACAACACACAGAGCCAGTGTCCATCAACACCGTGGCACCTTAACAGCGGTGGTAGACACCCCGGTCCTTGTCCTTTGAACGTTTAGTACATTTATAGGGACAAGACACACACACTGTCTGTCGCTGCACAGCTTTCTCACTAGTTGTTTAATGTCAGGCATCCTCCCTAATGCTCCACTTATAATCTCTACTTAATGTGTGGTCATACCGGTTCCCAAAATCAAAACGTGCCTCCGCATAAAGACCCAGTTTACAGAGTCATGAAGCTGCAGCCTTTGGGGTGAATCACATCTTTCTAATCGAGGTGTAATTTTTCAGCCCGGTGCTGCTTGGCGAGACACACCATTAGGTAAAGAGGGCTTCTTTTCCATCTGGCCCAACTGTGGATGTCTGATGTATCACACCTCGTCCCAGACAAACGCTGCCATAAGGTTACAACAAGGCCCTCAGTGTCTGGACAATGTCCACAGCCATAGTGCTTTTGCATTCCAAATAACATTTTCTCTCCAATAAGTGAATTCATATTTGTGTCTGAGTGCTGTAAAAATAAACTCCAGGGAGCTGGTTAGTTCAATTATCATGTTGTTTTAGCAAATGGATTCACTGAGTCTTTTCCAGAGAACCTACTTCCCAAATGGCACCCTATTCCCTACATAACCCACTCATTTTAATTAGAGCCCTATGGGCCCTGGTCAAAAGTAGTGGACTATGTAGGGAATAGGATGCCATTTGGGATGCAAACATACTTCCAAATGGCAACAGAGCTACTACTCAGAGCTAACGCTAAATGGGAGAGAGGTCCACAAAATGAATCAGCATTTAATAATATGTTCTGAAATTAACCATATTTCGGTTCCAGTTCATGAACGTGTCATAGTCGAGATAGATTACAATTTGATATGTAGATTTGTGTCCTTGGCTAGGACTGGGTGTCCTTAGAGTATCTGTAGAATCTGAATCCAAAATAGCCCTGGGCAAATTATTTGACTATTCCCATGGTTCCCCTGGTTTTGAAAAATCTATTTTCAGGGTTTTTAAGAGAGCCGGTAGGTCACCTCGTTTCTTTCCACTATGCATCTTAAAAAGGTTTAGCTTGGATGCACATTCTACTGTGCATCATGTAGTTATACTGCAGTATGATCATTAAGGCAATATAACCAGACGCTGGTCAATCAAGTCTGAGACCACTGTGGTCATTTAGATGATCAAGTTATAATAAAGAGGCATCCTAAAATCAGCCCTACAGTCAAATGACAAGAGGCACGTTTCAGAATGTGTATAGATGCGGAGACCTCCCTGGATAGAATGTGGTAACCATGCTGCTGAGATGTCTAATACAAGGAGTGATAAGAATAGCCTAGAACCTCCTGTAAAAATGACCATTACAAGTTCAACTTTAACACTACAGGTCACCTCAAGTGATTTTTTTTATTTTTTTTGTCTTTGACATATTCAACTTCAAAATTAAGAAGTGAAGCAATTTCCTACTTGTCAGTTGATTCATATAATCATGTAACTGGACTATATTGAGGCCTTGCGGCCTGATGTCCCAGTAGTGATGAAAAGTGCTGAGGCGAGTTATAGCGCTGTTGACAAGGCACCTTTTAAAGGTAATGTTTCCGCCGTTCACGGAGATCGCATTCAAGGTCAACGCTGCAGATGCCGGCTCAATCAGAAATTACCTTTAAATGTCAACAAAGCGCCTTGGATTGAATTCTGGCCTGAGTAAGCCAGTTTGTAAGAAACAGATGTTTTTAAACTTTGCTCCTTTGCTACTGATGTTAATTTGTCTTTATCAGCTTGTCATTGCCTCTGATTGCCTCTCACTATAACAACCTGTATGACCAGACATACATTTTCAGATACTCATTCAAACAATTTCATCAACATACTCAAACAGTGATCTATTTCCCCCAAAATCGTTCAGTTCCGCTCGATTGAATTTGAATGGTAATGTTGACGTGTTCAGGGAGACCTCATTCACTGTAAACTAAACAATGCATATGTTGGCTATATGGGAATTAACATTTCACTCTGAACTTCAGTTGATTGAATGAAGCCTGTGATATCATTATCAGCCATGCAGCACATCTCATGTTTCCAAGCGGTACGGAGAAGATTGAATGACCAAAGAGAGTAAAAGAACAGGACAATGTGATTCTGGGTGCTGATCCAGATAGATAGCTATCAGACACCATCAACTTTCTGGACTATGTTTCATGTAGATTGTTCTTGAAGACAAAGCTTCCTTTGAACACACAAAGATCCCTATTTTAATCAGGCTGCGTTCAGGGAAAACAGAGCTGCCTAATTCTGCCAGTAAAGCTTCTGATTTCTCCCCACGAGATGCATGATCTTCACCCATGATCTTGGCTATCATGGTCACCAACATGAATATTAATATTGACTAGTAGTGTGGTTGAAATGGCATTAGTTATAGTATTGGCAATGCATTTTATAGTCCTGATTGAAAATCATTATTGGACTCCAATGTCGAATCAAAATCCACAGACATAAACATCTGACAGTCAGAATAAAGTTCAGTATTTGTTGTGAAATCAACCAGTTGAATTGCATGAGGTTTATGTCAATATAGGCCAAATGGGCAAATGTGACAGACACTGTGAGGAGAGATAAACAGAGGCAACTTCATAAGTTAACTGCCCGAGGTATCGAATTGTAACATTAACATTCAGACATTGGTGGTGTAGTAGAGTTTCAGGATATTGAGATGAAATTCTATTTCTAGTCTACCCATTTGACATTCCCTTAGTTCCCTTAGGCCTACCACCATGGAACAATCAACGCATTGGCATACGCACGGTAGTCCCCAACTAGGTAGGTGGGAAAGGTGTGGAAGCATGATGTTTCCCTTAGTTCCCTTAGGCCTACCACCATGGAACAATCAACGCATTGGCATACGCACGGTAGTCCCCAACTAGGTAGGTGGGAAAGGTGTGGAAACATGACGTTTCCCTTAGTTCCCTTAGGCCTACCACCATGGAACAATCAACGCATTGGCATACGCACGGTAGTCCCCACCTAGGTAGGTGGGAAAGGTGTGGAAGCATGACGTTTCCCTTAGTT
The DNA here is from genome assembly GCF_036934945.1 of Oncorhynchus masou masou. Classification (NCBI taxonomy): domain Eukaryota; kingdom Metazoa; phylum Chordata; class Actinopteri; order Salmoniformes; family Salmonidae; genus Oncorhynchus; species Oncorhynchus masou. The sequence goes on along the minus strand of NW_027007682.1, from coordinate 35,362 downwards.
CCCTTAGGCCTACCACCATGGAACAATCAACGCTTTGGCATACGCACGGTAGTCCCCAACTAGGTAGGTGGGAAAGGTGTGGAAGCATGACGTTTCCCTTAGTTCCCTTGAGGCCTACCACCATGGAACAATCAACGCATTGGCATACGCACGGTAGTCTCCAACTAGGTAGGTGGGAAAGGTGTGGAAGCATGACGTTTCCCTTAGTTCCCTTAGGCCTACCACCATGGAACAATCAACGCATTGGCATACGCCTAGTCCCCAACTAGGTAGGTGGGAAAGGTGTGGAAGCATGACGTTTCCCTTAGTTCCCTTAGGCCTACCACCATGGAACAATCAACGCTTTGGCATACGCACGGTAGTCCCCAACTAGGTAGGTGGGAAAGGTGTGGAAGCATGACGTTTCCCTTAGTTCCCTTGAGGCCTACCACCATGGAACAATCAACGCATTGGCATACGCACGGTAGTCTCCAACTAGGTAGGTGGGAAAGGTGTGGAAGCATGACGTTTCCCTTAGTTCCCTTAGGCCTACCACTATGGAACAATCAACGCATTGGCATACGCACGGTAGTCCCCAACTAGGTAGGTGGGAAAGGTGTGGAAGCATGATGTTTCCCTTAGTTCCCTTAGGCCTACCACCATGGAACAATCAACGCATTGGCATACGCACGGTAGTCCCCAACTAGGTAGGTGGGAAAGGTGTGGAAACATGACGTTTCCCTTAGTTCCCTTTGGCCTACCACCATGGAACAATCAACGCATTGGCATACGCACGGTAGTCCCCAACTAGGTAGGTGGGAAAGGTGTGGAAACATGACGTTTCCCTTAGTTCCCTTAGGCCTACCACCATGGAACAATCAACGCATTGGCATACGCACGGTAGTCCCCAACTAGGTAGGTGGGAAAGGTGTGGAAACATGACGTTTCCCTTAGTTCCCTTAGGCCTACCACCATGGAACAATCAACGCATTGGCATACGCACGATAGTCCCCAACTAGGTAGGTGGGAAAGGTGTGGAAACATGACGTTTCTCTTAGTTCCCTTAGGCCTACCACTATGGAACAATCAAAACATTGGCATACGCACGGTAGTCCCCAACTAGGTAGGTGGGAAAGGTGTGGAAACATGACGTTTCCCTTAGTTCCCTTAGGCCTACCACCATGGAACAATCAACGCATTGGCATACGCACGGTAGTCCTCAACTAGGTAGGTGGGAAAGGTGTGGAAGCATGACGTTTCCCTTAGTTCCCTTAGGCCTACCACCATGGAACAATCAACACATTGGTAGTCCCCAACTAGGTAGGTGGGAAAGGTGTGGAAACATGACGTTTCCCTTAGTTCCCTTAGGCCTCTACCACCATGGAACAATCAACGCATTGGCACACGCACGGTAGTCCCCAACTAGGTAGGTGGGAAAGGTGTGGAAACATGACGTTCCCCTTAGTTCCCTTAGGCCTACCACCATGGAACAATCAACGCATTGGCATACGCACGGTAGTCTCCAACTAGGTAGGTGGGAAAGGTGTGGAAACATGACGCTTCCCTTAGTTCCCTTAGGCCTACCACCATGGAACAATCAACGCATTGGCATACGCACGGTAGTCCCCAACTAGGTAGGTGGGAAAGGTGTGGAAACATGACGTTTCCATTAGTTCCCTTAGGCCTACCACCATGGAACAATCAACGCATTGGAATACGCACGGTAGTCTCCAACTAGGTAGGTGGGAAAGGTGTGGAAACATGACGTTTCCCTTAGTTCCCTTAGGCCTACCACCATGGAACAATCAACGCATTGGCATACGCACGGTAGTCCCCAACTAGGTAGGTGGGAAAGGTGTGGAAATATGACGTTTCCCTTATTTCCTTTAGGCCTACCACCATGGAACAATCAACGCATTGGCATACGCACGGTAGTCCCCAACTAGGTAGGTGGGAAAGGTGTGGAAACATGACGTTTCCCTTAGTTCCCTTAGGCCTCTACCACCATGGAACAATCAACGCATTGGCATACGCACGGTAGTCCCCAACTAGGTAGGTGGGAAAGGTGTGGAAGCATGACGTTTCCCTTAGTTCCCTTAGGCCTCTACCACCATGGAACAATCAACGCATTGGCATACGCACGGTAGTCCCCAACTAGGTAGGTAGGTGGGAAAGGTGTGGAAGCATGACTTTTCCCTTAGTTCCCTTAGGCCTCTACCACCATGGAACAATCAACACATTGGCATACGCACGGTAGTCCCCAACTAGGTAGGTGGGAAAGGTGTGGAAGCATGACGTTTCCCTTAGTTCCCTTAGGCCTACCACCAAGGAACAATCAACGCATTGGCATACGCACGGTAGTCCCCAACTATGCAGGTGGGAAAGGTGTGGAAACATGACGTTTCCTCCAGTGAGCTCTGAAAGGCCTGGACTCTGTGAAACACAGGGCACAAACACATAGAGACAAACATGGGACATGATCACATGTGATGTGTTCCAAAAACATGTTTTCAGATGATTTCACGTGACATTTAATCATGTGATTTTCCAAATGTTAAATCATGTTTTTTTCTGTAAGGGATAGCTCTGTCAGGTCTCTCCTGTTCCTCACCCCTCTGCCATCTCTGCACCCCTCTGCCATCAGCCAACCAAATTCAAATGCTGTGAGTAAACAGGAACTCTTACTGACAGGGTAAAGAGATTGGCCGGTTCCCTGGCCAGAGGACAGAGGACCTCCCCTTATTAGAGTGTGGGTGTGCAGTGTGTGTGTATGGGCGTATGTTTGTGTATGTGTGCAGTGTGTGTGTATGGGCGTATGTTTGTGTATGTGTACAGTGTGTGTATATGTTGTGTGTTTGTGTATGTGTGCAGTGTGTGTGTATGGAGCGTATGTTTGTGTATGTGTGCAGTGTGTGTATATGTTGTGTGTTTGTGTATGTGTGCAGTGTGTGTGTATGAGCGTATGTTTGTGTATGTGTGCAGTGTGTGTATATGTTGTGTGTGTGTGTATGTGTGCAGTGTGTGTGTATGGGTGTATGTTTGTGTATGTGTGCAGTGTGTGTATATGTTGTGTGTTTGTGTATGTGTGCAGTGTGTGTGTATGGGCGTATGTTTGTGTATGTGTGCAGTGTGTGTATATGTTGTGTGTTTGTGTATGTGTGCAGTGTGTGTGTATGGGCGTATGTTTGTGTATGTGTGCAGTGTGTGTATATGTTGTGTGTTTGTGTATGTGTGCAGTGTGTGTGTATGGAGCTTATGTTTGTGTATGTGTACAGTGTGTGTGTATGGGCGTATGTTTGTGTATGTGTGCAGTGTGTGTGTATGGGCGTATGTTTGTGTATGTGTACAGTGTGTGTGTATGGGCGTATGTTTGTGTATGTGTGCAGTGTGTGTGTATGGGCGTATGTTTGTGTATGTGTGAAGTGTGTGTGTGTATGGGCGTATGTTTGTGTATGTGTGCAGTGTGTGTGTATGGGCGTATGTTTGTGTATGTGTGCAGTGTGTGTGTATGGGCGTATGTTTGTGTATGTGTACAGTGTGTGTGTATGGGCGTATGTTTGTGTATGTGTGCAGTGTGTGTGTATGGGCGTATGTTTGTGTATGTGTGCAGTGTGTGTGTATGGGCGTATGTTTGTGTATGTGTGCAGTGTGTGTGTATGGGCGTATGTTTGTGTATGTGTGCAGTGTGTGTGTATGGGCGTATGTTTGTGTATGTGTACAGTGTGTGTGTATGGGCGTATGTTTGTGTATGTGTGCAGTGTGTGTGTATGGGCGTATGTTTGTGTATGTGTACAGTGTGTGTGTATGGGCGTATGTTTGTGTATGTGTACAGTGTGTGTGTATGGGCGTATGTTTGTGTATGTGTGCAGTGTGTGTATGGGCGTATGTTTGTGTATGTGTGCAGTGTGTGTGTATGGGCGTATGTTTGTGTATGTGTGCAGTGTGTGTGTATGGGCGTATGTTTGTGTATGTGTGCAGTGTGTGTGTATGGGCGTATGTTTGTGTATGTGTGCAGTGTGTGTATGGGCGTATGTTTGTGTATGTGTACAGTGTGTGTGTATGGGCGTATGTTTGTGTATGTGTGCAGTGTGTGTGTATGGGCGTATGTTTGTGTATGTGTGCAGTGTGTGTGTATGGGCGTATGTTTGTGTATGTGTGCAGTGTGTGTGTATGGGCGTATGTTTGTGTATGTGTGCAGTGTGTGTATGGGCGCATGTTTGTGTATGTGTACAGTGTGTGTGTATGGGCGTATGTTTGTGTATGTGTGCAGTGTGTGTATGGGCGTATGTTTGTGTATGTGTGCAGTGTGTGTATGGGCGTATGTTTGTGTATGTGTGCAGTGTGTGTATGGGCGTATGTTTGTGTATGTGTGCAGTGTGTGTGTATGGGCGTATGTTTGTGTATGTGTGCAGTGTGTGTGTATGGGCGTATGTTTGTGTATGTGTGCAGTGTGTGTATGGGCGTATGTTTGTGTATGTGTGTGTGTATGGGCGTATGTTTGTGTATGTGTGCAGTGTGTGTGTATGGGCGTATGTTTGTGTATGTGTGCAGTGTGTGTATGGGCGTATGTTTGTGTATGTGTGCAGTGTGTGTATGGGCGTATGTTTGTGTATGTGTGCAGTGTGTGTGTATGGGCGTATGTTTGTGTATGTGTGCAGTGTGTGTATGGGCGTATGTTTGTGTATGTGTACAGTGTGTGTGTATGGGCGTATGTTTGTGTATGTGTACAGTGTGTGTGTATGGGCCTATGTTTGTGTATGTGTGCAGTGTGTGTGTATGGGCGTATGTTTGTGTATGTGTGCAGTGTGTGTGTATGGGCGTATGTTTGTGTATGTGTGCAGTGTGTGTGTATGGGCGTATGTTTGTGTATGTGTGCAGTGCGTGTGTATGGGCGTATGTTTGTGTATGTGTGCAGTGTGTGTGTATGGGCGTATGTTTGTGTATGTGTGCAGTGCGTGTGTATGGGCGTATGTTTGTGTATGTGTGCAGTGTGTGTGTATGGGCGTATGTTTGTGTATGTGTGCAGTGTGTGTGTATGGGCGTATGTTTGTGTATGTGTGCAGTGCGTGTGTATGGGCGTATGTTTGTGTATGTGTGCAGTGTGTGTGTATGGGCGTATGTTTTGTATGTGTGCAGTGTGTGTGTATGGGCGTATGTTTGTGTATGTGTGCAGTGCGTGTGTATGGGCGTATGTTTGTGTATGTGTGCAGTGTGTGTGTATGGGCGTATGTTTGTGTATGTGTGCAGTGTGTGTGTATGTGTACAGTGTGTGTGTATGGGCGTATGTTTGTGTATGTGTGCAGTGTGTGTGTATGGGCGTATGTTTGTGTATGTGTACAGTGTGTGTGTATGGGCGTATGTTTGTGTATGTGTACAGTGTGTGTGTATGGGCGTATGTTTGTGTATGTGTGCAGTGTGTGTGTATGGGCGTATGTTTGTGTATGTGTACAGTGTGTGTGTATGGGCGTATGTTTGTGTATGTGTACAGTGTGTGTGTATGGGCGTATGTTTGTGTATGTGTGCAGTGTGTGTGTATGGGCGTATGTTTGTGTATGTGTACAGTGTGTGTGTATGGGCGTATGTTTGTGTATGTGTGCAGTGTGTGTGTATGGGCGTATGTTTGTGTATGTGTGCAGTGTGTGTGTATGGGCGTATGTTTGTGTATGTGTGCAGTGTGTATATGTGTTTTTTATTTTATTTTAATTTTTTATTTCACCTTTATTTAACCAGGTAGGCTAGTTGAGAACAAGTTCTCATTTACAACTGCGACCTGGCCAAGATAAAGCAAAGCAGTTAGACACAAACAACAACACAGAGTTACATATGGAATAAACAAGAATACAGTCAATAATAAAATAGAGAAAATATATAGAAAGTGTGTGCAAATGGAAGTAGGATAAGGGAGGTAATGCAAAAATAGGCCATGGTGGCAAAATATTTACTATATAGCAATTAAACACTGGAGTGATAGATGTGCAGAAGATGAATGTGCAAGTAGAGATACTGCGGTGCAAAGGAGCAAAATAAATAAAATAAATAACAGTATGGGGATGAGGTAGTTTGGGTGGGCTATTTTCAGTGATCTGTGAGCTGCTCTTGCAACTGGTGCTTAAAGTTAGTGAGGGAGATATGAGCCTCCAGCTTCAGTGATTGTTGCCGTTAGCTCCAGTCATTGGCAGCAGAGACTTGGAAGGAAAGGCGGCCAAAGGAGGAATTGACTTTAGGGGTGACCAGTGTAATATACCTGCTGGAGCGCATGCTACAGGTGGGTGCTGCTATGGTGACCAGTGAGCTGAGATAAGGTGGGACTTTAACTAGCAAGGACTTATAGATGACCTGGAGCCAGTGGGTTTGGCAACGAATATGAAGTGAGGGCCAACCAAGGAGATCATACAGGTCGTAATGGTGGGTAGTATATGGGGCTTTGGTGACAAAAAGGATGGCACTGTGATAAACTGCATCCAATTTGCTGAGTAGAGTGTTGGAGGCTATTTTGTAAATGACATTGCTGAAGTCAAGGATCAGTAGGATAGTCAGTTTCACGAGGGTATGTTTGGCAGCATGAGTGAAGGATGCTTTGTTGCAAAATAGGAAGCTGATTCTAGATTTAATTTTGGATTTAATGTGTGCGGTGTATGTTTGTGTATGTGTGCAGTGTGTGTATGTGCGCGTTTTCGTGAATGAACGTATGTGTGAAATAAGGGATAGTTGTCGTTCGTTGGTATTCATTTACCCTTATAGATGGGCCATAAAAGCAGATAAATGCATAGCCTGTATGTACTGTATGTACTGCTACTGTCCCACAGTATGAAATAAACAACAGAGACAAACCTTCATAGGTGATGATCACTTTATTGTTCTCAGTTGCACACAAGGTCCAACCAAAATGTGACATTCCCCTTTAAACCCAATATTAATATAGAGTACCATTCATTCGTATGGGGCGGCAGGTAGCCTAGTGGTTAGAGCGTTGGACCAGTAACCAAACGGTTACCCCATGCTGACAAAGTAAGGCTCTGTCGTTCTGCACCTGAACAAGGCAGTTAACCCACTGTTCCTAGGCTGTCATTGTAAATAAGAATGTGTTGTTAACTGACTTGCCTAGTTAAATAAATAACTGAGTATGGGACCTACAGACGTCCCCTGCCATATGTTAAAACATAAATACTATCAGCTCTGCTACACAGCTACAGAGAGACTGTGGGACTGTGTATGAGTATGTGTGTGTGTACATGTGTAAATTCACCATTTCTAGAACTGCCTGTTCGTCTTCAGGTAATCGTTGCATCAGGTCAGGTGCGGTAGTAGGTTATGCATAACCCATAATAAGATGGTAGGTTAGGCACAACCCATAATAAGAAGGTAGGTTAGGCATAACCCATAATAAGATGGTAGGTTAGGCATAACCCATAATAAGATGGTAGGTTAGGCACAACACATAATAAGATGGTAGGTTAGGCACAACCCATAATAAGATGGTAGGTTATGCATAACCCATAATAAGATGGTAGGTTAGGCACAACCCATAATAAGATGGTAGGTTATGCATAACCCATAATAAGATGGTAGGTTAGGCACAACCCATAATAAGATGGTAGGTTAGGCACAACCCATAATAAGATGGTAGGTTAGGCACAACACATAATAAGATGGTAGGTTAGGCATAACCCATAATAAGATGGTAGGTTAGGCACAACACATAATAAGATGGTAGGTTTGCATAACCCATAATAAGATGGTAGGTTAGGCACAACCCATAATAAGATGGTAGGTTAGGCATAACCCATAATAAGATGGTAGGTTAGGCATAACCCATAATAAGATGGTAGGTTAGGCACAACCCATAATAAGATGGTAGGTTAGGCATAACCCATAATAAGATG
>NW_027007682.1:0-22500 GCF_036934945.1 Oncorhynchus masou masou | reverse complement strand
CCCCCGTGTTGAGGGTCAGCGTGGCCACCTGGGGGCGGCCCGTCAGGAAGTTCAGGATCCAGTTGCAGAGGAAGGGATTTATTCCCAGGGTCCTAAGCTTGGTGATGAGAATGGTGTTGAACGCTGAGCTATAGTTCATTAACAGCATTTTCAGTATTCCTCTTATCTAGGTGGGTGAGGGCAGTGTGGAGGGCACTTGATATTGTATCGTCTATGACTTTTTGGGGGCGGTATGCATATTGGAGTGGGTCTGGGATGATGGAGTTGATGTGTGACATAACCAGCCTGTTAAAGCACTTGATGATTAGATGTGAGGGCTACAGGGCGGTAGTCGTTGTAGCATGAAGCCTTAGAGTTATTGGGAACAGGAATGATGGTAGTCATTTTAAGACATGGGGATTACAGTCTGGGACAAGGAGTGCTTGAAAATTATGTTTGCCAGCTGATCTGCGAATGTTCTGAGAACACGCCCTAGAATATCGTCAGGCCTTTTGGCGTTGCGAGTGTTGACCTGGTTAAGAGAGCGAGATCACCCAGTACTCTTGGTCGGTGGCGTCCCTCATGCACAGTACGGTGTTGTTATTGTCGAGGCGTGCATATAATGCATTGAGTTCGTCTGGAAGAGAGACATCATTGGACAGATCACGGCTAGGTCTTCCTCCGTAACAGACGATAGCCCCTGACACGCGCCGGGAGTCTCAGCCTGTGTGGTGTGATTCCACCTTATTCCTATGTTGTTCTTTTGCTTGTTTGATGACTCTGAGGAGGTCATAGCGGGACTTCTTGTGTGCGATAGCTGTGTGCAGTAGCCCTGTCCTTTAGCATAGCGCCAACCTCCAGGGCTTTTGATTGGGGAAGCAGCAAACCTTCACTGTGGAGACAACGTGGCCGATGCATTACCTTATGATGGTGACGGAGGTGGTTAGGAAAGCAGTCCTGTAGCATCATCTCTGATTCTGAAGATCATTTCTCAAAGGAGCAAGTCACGGGTACTTCCTGTTTGAGCTTCGGCTTGTAAACAGGACGCATGAGTCATGATCTGATTTGCTGAATGGTGGACGAGGGAGGGCCATGTATGCTTGCTTGTGGGTAGAGTAACAGTCTAGGACTTTATAGCCCCCAATGGCGAAGGAGATGTGTTGATGGAAGTTGGGCATCGTGTGTCTAACGACGCGGAATTAAAATCGCTAGCGACAAGAAATGCGGCCTCCGGATGTAAATGTTCCTGCTTGTTTATAGCCTCATACAGTTTGTTAAGTTCTAGCTTGTTATATTTCTTGTCCTGAGGTGGAATGTATACAACAGCTGAAAACTCTGCTAAATGACTTAAATGTAATGTAAATGTAACTCCTTCAGGAGGTAGAAGGGTCAGCATTTGACCATCAGGTATTCCACGAAGGGTGAACAATGGGTCAAGACTACCACTGCGCTCGAGTCAGCAAACCATTTGTTGTTGATAAGGAGGCAAATCCCTCCCCCTCTCGATTTACCTTACTCTACTGTCCTGTCTGATCGGAGAATGGAGAATCCATCGAGCTGGATAGACATGAGGGGTATCTTGTCCAAAAGCCATGCTTCAGAAAAGCAGAGAATATTGCAGTTACGAGAATCTCGTTGGTAGCAAATCCGCAATCAGAGGTCATCCATCTTATTATCAAGTTCCTGTACTTTGGAAAATAGAATGGAGTGAAGAGGTGTCGTTGGTTTTCCATGAATGTGATCAGGAATCCCCCTCTCCTGTCTCTGCGACAACAGTGTTTCCTCTGAATTACAGAAAGAGCCCAGGGCAGATGAGAGAGACAGAGAGAGGGAACTGGCATGTGGGTCGGATGGAACGCCAGCGAAGTGGTTCTCTGTAGCCTTCAAACATGCCTGTGTGTCATGTCAAGGACGAACGCACAAAGACATGTCAAGGACGAACGCACACAGACATGTCAAGGATGAACGCACAAAGACATGTCAAGGACGCACGCACACAGACATGTCAAGGACGCACGCACACAGACATGTCAAGGACGAACGCACACAGACATGTCAAGGACGCACGCACACAGACATGTCAAGGACGCACGCACACAGACATGTCAAGGACGCACGCACACAGACATGTCAAGGACGCACGCACACAGACATGTCAAGGACGCAGGCACACAGACATGTCAAGGACGAACGCACACAGACATGTCAAGGATGCACGCACACAGACATGTCAGGCACACAGACATGTCAGGGCACACAGACATGTCAAGGACGCACGCACACAGACATGTCAAGGACGCAAGCACACAGACATGTCAAGGACGCAGGCACACAGACATGTCAAGGACGCACGCACACAGACATGTCAAGGACGCACGCACACAGACATGTCAAGGACGCACGCACACAGACATGTCAAGGACGCACGCACACAGACATGTCAAGGACGCACGCACACAGACATGTCAAGGACGCACGCACACACACGTCAAGGACAAACGCACACAGACACGTCAAGGACGCAAGCACACAGACATGTCAAGGACGCACGCACACAGACATGTCAAGGACGCACGCACACAGACATGGCAAGGACGCACGCACACAGACATGTCAAGGACGCACGCACACAGACATGTCAAGGACGCACGCACACAGACGGACGGATGGATGGAAAGACAGACAGACAGACATTGTAAAATTGAAATGATGAAAAATAAGGAACAATTAGTCAATCACTCTGTGATTATATCCGCTATTAACACATTAACAACAGTCTTCCAATAGGCCTGAGATAGGACCAACGGTCTCTAAGGCTAAGCTCAGAGGAACATGACCTGAACCTAAGTGTACAGTATGTCTTGGCAAGGAGTCTGTCAATAACAGTGTCTACTTTTACTTGCTCAAAACTATTTTTTCACATGATCACTTCTCCAGAAACCAGACAGAAAGGAAACACTCATTTTAAACACATGAGTTCTGCTAGACTCATAAAGGTCATCTTTCAGACATAAAGATTTCTGTCAGATATGAAATATATAACTGTTTCACTTTCTTCCTTCTCACTATAGCTACCTCTCTCATTGCATTCTCCCTGCCACACACTCTCTCTCTCCAGTCTCCAACTCTTGGCTCCTTGGGCACTTCATGGCTTGGTTTCCATGTTGGTTGCCCCACCGCCTCCCTCTCCCACACACACTGCCTTGCCCCCTCCCCACCCGCCCTGTGCCACTGCTCCCTGTATTGACGGGGATAATTGTCCCTGAATGGATGTGCAGATTCCCATGGACGTCAGTCGAGACCCTTGGCCTGTTCCCTGCATCCCTCCCCTGCCTCTCCTCCCACCCTCTCTCACCCCCACGCAATAGAGATTAGGAAAGGGGGAGAGAGGAAGAGAAAGGAGGGAAACAGAGAGAGGGGAGGAGAAAGGGAGAGGTGGTAATGTTTGCCATGAAACGTCACCCAGCAAATCTCTCAGAGATGTCATCAAGAATAAATAAAATAAAATCAAATGTATTCTGATAAGTGCATATCACATGGATACATCAATAAGGGTCTAGTCACTCTATATCTAGTCACTCTATATCTAGTCAGGATATTTAGTCACTCTACATCTAGTCACTCTGTATCTAGTCACTCTGTATCTAGTCACTCTATATCTAGTCACTCTATATCTAGTCACTCTATATCTCGTCACTCTATATCTCGTCACTCTATATCTAGTCACTCTATATCTAGTCACTCTATATCTCGTCACTCTATATCTAGTCACTCTATATCTCATCACTCTATATCTAGTCACTCTATATCTCGTCACTCTATATCTCGTCACTCTATATCTAGTCACTCTATATCTCATCACTCTATATCTAGTCACTCTATATCTAGTCACTCTATATCTAGTCAGGATATTTAGTCACTCTACATCTAGTCACTCTGTATCTAGTCACTCTGTATCTAGTCACTCTATATCTTGTTACTCTATATCTTGTCACTCTATATCTCGTCACTCTATATCTCGTCACTCTATATCCCGTCACTCTATATCCCGTCACTCTATATCTAGTCACTCTATATCTAGTCAGGATATTTAGTCACTCTACATCTAGTCACTCTGTATCTAGTCACTCTGTATCTAGTCACTCTGTATCTCGTCACTCTGTATCTAGTCACTCTGTATCTAGTCAGTATATTTAGTCACTCTGTATCTAATCACTCTGTATCTAATCACTCTGTATCTAGTCACTCTGTATCTAGTCACTCTGTATCTCGTCACTCTGTATCTCGTCACTCTGTATCTAGTCACTCTGTATATAGTCACTCTGTATATAGTCACTCTGTATATAGTCACTCTGTATCTAGTCACTCTGTATATAGTCACTCGGTATCTAGTCACTCTGTATCTAGTCACTCTGTATCTAGTCACTCTGTATCTAGTCAGTATATTTAGTCACTCTGTATCTAGTCACTCTGTATCTAGTCACTCTGTATCTAGTCACACTGTATCTAGTCACTCTGTATCTAGTCACTCTAGTCTAATTTAGCCAGCTTCTCACATCCTTTTCAACAGTTGTAATTGCTAGGTTGGCATGGTATTAAAGCTAATGAAAATAAGATATTTGACCCATAAGGTTTACTGTATTCCAATCTCATAGTTCTCAAAGAGTTTGATATTGCTCCTCGTGAGTAAACATCATTTCAATCAATCAGATAATGATTACAGAAATTGCTTAAAAACGGTAAATGCTCATTCATGAACTGTTCCCACACAAAAAAGAAGTAGATTTTCTGATTCCCACCATCTCTCCAGTCCCTATACAGTGGTACAGCTATATGATATGTCATGCCCCCATCACACCCATGCACCCTCACCCTGCCAGCTGTAACAGATACCCAGAGGGGGCTCATCCAAGCTGGCAGAGATCTGCCCACATGAAGCCATGTCCGCCTCTTCAAGGAAGCCAGAGCCAGCCACGGCACACCACATTCAATCACCCTGCACCACCAGTCACACAGAGTCAGAGAGAGAGTCAGAGAGAGAGAGAAAGAGAGAGAAAGAGAGAGAGAGAGAGGGTGGGTGGGTGGATCTGTATGGGACACATGGTGAGGAGAAAGATGACGATTATGAAAATAAAGGATGAGTGGAGAGAGAGGGTGAGTGCCACAGGAAAAGAGGTGGAGAGAGGGTGAGTGCCATAATGAAAAGGGTGAAGAGAGAGAGAGGGTGAGTGCCATAATGAAAAGGGTGAGAGAGAGAGAGGGTGAGTGCCATAATGAAAAGGGTGAAGAGAGAGAGGGTGAGTGCCATAATGAAAAGGGTGAAGAGAGAGAGAGGGTGAGTGCCATAATGAAAAGGGTGAAGAGAGAGAGATGGTGAGTGCCATAATGAAAAGGGTGAAGAGAGAGAGAGGGTGAGTGCCATAATGAAAAGGGTGAGAGAGAGAGAGGGTGAGTGCCATAATGAAAAGGGTGAAGAGAGAGGTTGAGTGCCATAATGAAAAGGGTGAGAGAGAGAGGGTGAGTGCCATAATGAAAAGGGTGAAGAGAGAGAGAGAGGGTGAGTGCCATAATGAAAAGGGTGAAGAGAGAGAGAGGGTGAGTGCCATAATGAAAAGGGTGAAGAGAGAGAGAGGGTGAGTGCCATAATGAAAAGGGTGAAGAGAGAGAGAGGTTGAGTGCCATAATGAAAAGGGTGAAGAGAGAGAGAGGGTGAGTGCCATAATGAAAAGGGTGTAGAGAGAGAGAGAGGGTGAGTGCCATAATGAAAAGGGTGAAGAGAGAGAGAGGGTGAGTGCCATAATGAAAAGGGTGAAGAGAGAGAGGGTGAGTGCCATAATGAAAAGGGTGAAGAGAGAGAGAGGGTGAGTGCCATAATGAAAAGGGTGAAGAGAGAGAGAGGGTGAGTGCCATAATGAAAAGGGTGAAAGAGAGGTTGAGTGCCATAATGAAAAGGGTGAAGAGAGAGAGGGTGAGTGCCATAATGAAAAGGGTGAAGAGAGAGAGAGGGTGAGTGCCATAATGAAAAGGGTGAAGAGAGAGAGAGGGTGAGTGCCATAATGAAAAGGGTGAAGAGAGAGAGAGGGTGAGTGCCATAATGAAAAGGGTGAAGAGAGAGAGAGGTTGAGTGCCATAATGAAAAGGGTGAAGAGAGAGAGAGGGTGAGTGCCATAATGAAAAGGGTGTAGAGAGAGAGAGGGTGAGTGCCATAATGAAAAGGGTGAAGAGAGAGAGAGGGTGAGTGCCATAATGAAAAGGGTGAAGAGAGAGAGAGGGTGAGTGCCATAATGAAAAGGGTGAGAGAGAGAGAGGGTGAGTGCCATAATGAAAAGGGTGAAGAGAGAGAGAGGGTGAGTGCAATAATGAAAAGGGTGAAGGGAGAGAGAGGGTGAGTGCCATAATGAAAAGGGTGAGAGAGAGAGGGTGAGTGCCATAATGAAAAGGGTGAAGAGAGAGAGAGGGTGAGTGCCATAAAGAAAAGGGTGAAGAGAGAGGTTGAGTGCCATAAAGAAAAGGGCGAAGAGAGAGAGAGGGTGAGTGCCATAATGAAAAGGGTGTAGAGAGAGAGAGGGTGAGTGCCATAGTGAAAAGGGTGAAGAGAGAGAGAGGGTGAGTGCCATAATGAAAAGGGTGAAGAGAGAGAGAGGGTGAGTGCCATAATGAAAAGGGTGAAGAGAGAGAGAGGGTGAGTGCCATAATGAACATGGTGAAGAGAGAGAGAGGGTGAGTGCCATAATGAAAAGGGTGAAGAGAGAGAGGGTGAGTGCCATAATGAAAAGGGTGAAGAGAGAGGTTGAGTGCCATAAAGAAAAGGGCGAAGAGAGAGAGGGTGAGTGCCATAATGAAAAGGGTGAAGAGAGAGAGAGGGTGAGTGCCATAAAGAAAAGGGTGAAGGGAGAGAGAGGGTGAGTGCCATAATGAAAAGGGTGAAGAGAGAGAGAGGGTGAGTGCCATAATGAAAAGGGTGAAGAGAGAGAGATGGTGAGTGCCATAATGAAAAGGGTGAAGGGGAGAGAGGGTGAGTGCCATAATGAAAAGGGTGAAGAGAGAGGTTGAGTGCCATAAAGAAAAGGGCGAAGAGAGAGAGAGGGTGAGTGCCATAATGAAAAGGGTGAAGAGAGAGAGAGGGTGAGTGTCATAAAGAAAAGGGTGAAGGGAGAGAGAGGTTGAGTGCCATAAAGAAAAGGGCGAAGAGAGAGAGGGTGAGTGCCATAATGAAAAGGGTGAAGAGAGAGAGGGTGAGTGCCATAATGAAAAGGGTGAAGAGAGAGAGGTTGAGTGCCATAATGAATAGGGTGAAGAGAGAGAGAGGTTGAGTGCCATAATGAAAAGTGTGAAGAGAGAGAGAGGGTGAGTGCCATAATGAAAAGGGTGTAGAGAGAGAGAGGAGGAAGAGAGAGAGATGGTGAGTGCCATAATGAAAAGGGTGAAGAGAGAGAGAGGGTGAGAGCCATAATGAAAAGGGTGAAGAGAGAGAGAGGGTGAGTGCCATAATGAAAAGGGTGAAGAGAGAGGTTGAGTGCCATAATGAAAAGGGTGAAGAGAGAGAGAGGGTGAGTGCCATAATGAAAAGGGTGAAGAGAGAGAGAGGGTGAGTGCCATAATGAAAAGGGTGAAGAGAGAGAGGGTGAGTGCCATAATGAAAAGGGTGAAGAGAGAGAGAGGGTGAGTGCCATAATGAAAAGGGTGAAGAGAGAGAGAGGTTGAGTGCCATAATGAAAAGGGTGAAGAGAGAGAGAGGGTGAGTGCCATAATGAAAAGGGTGAAGAGAGAGAGAGAGGGTGAGTGCCATAATGAAAAGGGTGAAGAGAGAGAGAGGGTGAGTGCCATAATGAAAAGGGTGAAGAGAGAGAGAGGGTGAGTGCCATAATGAAAAGGGTGAAGAGAGAGAGAGGTTGAGTGCCATAATGAAAAGGGTGAAGAGAGAGAGAGGGTGAGTGCCATAATGAAAAGGGTGTAGAGAGAGAGAGGGTGAGTGCCATAATGAAAAGGGTGAAGAGAGAGAGAGGGTGAGTGCCATAATGAAAAGGGTGAAAGAGAGAGGGTGAGTGCCATAATAAAAAGGGTGAAGAGAGAGAGAGGGTGAGTGCCATAATGAAAAGGGTGAAGAGAGAGAGAGGGTGAGTGCCATAATGAAAAGGGTGAAGAGAGAGGTTGAGTGCCATAATGAAAAGGGTGAAGAGAGAGAGAGGGTGAGTGCCATAATGAAAAGGGTGAAGAGAGAGAGAGGGTGAGTGCCATAATGAAAAGGGTGAAGAGAGAGAGAGGGTGAGTGCCATAATGAAAAGGGTGAAGAGAGAGAGAGGGTGAGTGCCATAATGAAAAGGGTGAAGAGAGAGAGAGGTTGAGTGCCATAATGAAAAGGGTGAAGAGAGAGAGAGGGTGAGTGCCATAATGAAAAGGGTGTAAGAGAGAGAGGGTGAGTGCCATAATGAAAAGGGTGAAGAGAGAGAGGGTGAGTGCCATAATGAAAAGGGTGAAGAGAGAGAGAGGGTGAGTGCCATAATGAAAAGGGTGAAGAGAGAGAGAGGGTGAGTGCCATAATGAAAAGGGTGAAGAGAGAGAGAGGGTGAGTGCAATAATGAAAAGGGTGAAGGGAGAGAGAGGGTGAGTGCCATAATGAAAAGGGTGAAGAGAGAGAGAGGGTGAGTGCCATAATGAAAAGGGTGAAGAGAGAGAGAGGGTGAGTGCCATAAAGAAAAGGGTGAAGAGAGAGGTTGAGTGCCATAAAGAAAAGGGCGAAGAGAGAGAGAGGGTGAGTGCCATAATGAAAAGGGTGTAGAGAGAGAGAGGGTGAGTGCCATAATGAAAAGGGTGAAGAGAGAGAGAGGGTGAGTGCCATAATGAAAAGGGTGAAGAGAGAGAGGGTGAGTGCCATAATGAAAAGGGTGAAGAGAGAGAGAGGGTGAGTGCCATAATGAACATGGTGAGAGAGAGAGAGGGTGAGTGCCATAATGAAAAGGGTGAAGAGAGAGAGAGGGTGAGTGCCATAATGAAAAGGGTGAAGAGAGAGGTTGAGTGCCATAAAGAAAAGGGCGAAGAGAGAGAGGGTGAGTGCCATAATGAAAAGGGTGAAGAGAGAGAGGGTGAGTGCCATAAAGAAAAGGGTGAAGGGAGAGAGAGGGTGAGTGCCATAATGAAAAGGGTGAAGAGAGAGAGAGGGTGAGTGCCATAATGAAAAGGGTGAAGAGAGAGAGATGGTGAGTGCCATAATGAAAAGGGTGAAGGGAGAGAGAGGTTGAGTGCCATAAAGAAAAGGGCGAAGAGAGAGAGAGGGTGAGTGCCATAATGAAAAGGGTGAGAGAGAGAGGGTGAGTGCCATAATGAAAAGGGTGAAGAGAGAGAGAGGTTGAGTGCCATAATGAATAGGGTGAAGAGAGAGAGAGGTTGAGTGCCATAATGAAAAGTGTGAAGAGAGAGAGAGGGTGAGTGCCATAATGAAAAGGGTGAAGGGAGAGAGAGGTTGAGTGCCATAAAGAAAAGGGCGAAGAGAGAGAGAGGGTGAGTGCCATAATGAAAAGGGTGAAGAGAGAGAGAGGGTGAGTGCCATAATGAAAAGGGTGAAGAGAGAGAGAGGTTGAGTGCCATAATGAATAGGGTGAAGAGAGAGAGAGGTTGAGTGCCATAATGAAAAGTGTGAAGAGAGAGAGAGGGTGAGTGCCATAATGAAAAGGGTGTAGAGAGAGAGAGGAGGAAGAGAGAGAGATGGTGAGTGCCATAATGAAAAGGGTGAAGAGAGAGAGAGGGTGAGTGCCATAATGAAAAGGGTGAAGAGAGAGAGAGGGTGAGTGCCATAATGAAAAGGGTGAAGAGAGAGGTTGAGTGCCATAATGAAAAGGGTGAAGAGAGAGAGAGGGTGAGTGCCATAATGAAAAGGGTGAAGAGAGAGAGAGGGTGAGTGCCATAATGAAAAGGGTGAAGAGAGAGAGAGGGTGAGTGCCATAATGAAAAGGGTGAAGAGAGAGAGAGGGTGAGTGACATAAAGAAAAGGGTGAAGAGAGAGAGGTTGAGTGCCATAATGAAAAGGGTGAAGAGAGAGAGAGGGTGAGTGCCATAATGAAAAGGGTGTAGAGAGAGAGGGTGAGTGCCATAATGAAAAGGGTGAAGAGAGAGAGAGGGTGAGTGCCATAATGAAAAGGGTGAAGAGAGAGAGAGGGTGAGTGCCATAATGAAAAGGGTGAAGAGAGAGAGAGGGTGAGTGCCATAATGAAAAGGGTGAAGAGAGAGAGAGGGTGAGTGCAATAATGAAAAGGGTGAAGGGAGAGAGGGTGAGTGCCATAATGAAAAGGGTGAAGAGAGAGAGGGTGAGTGCCATAATGAAAAGGGTGAAGAAAGAGGGTGAGTGCCATAAAGAAAAGGGTGAAGAGAGAGGTTGAGTGCCATAAAGAAAAGGGCGAAGAGAGAGAGAGGGTGAGTGCCATAATGAAAAGGGTGTAGAGAGAGAGAGGGTGAGTGCCATAATGAAAAGGGTGAAGAGAGAGAGAGGGTGAGTGCCATAATGAAAAGGGTGAAGAGAGAGAGAGGGTGAGTGCCATAATGAAAAGGGTGAAGAGAGAGAGAGGGTGAGTGCAATAATGAAAAGGGTGAAGGGAGAGAGAGGGTGAGTGCCATAATGAAAAGGGTGAAGAGAGAGAGAGGGTGAGTGCCATAATGAAAAGGGTGAAGAGAGAGAGAGGGTGAGTGCCATAAAGAAAAGGGTCAAGAATGCAGTGATTCTAGGGAGAGTTTGGGAAGAGAGGTTGAGTGCCATAAAGAAAAGGGCGAAGAGAGAGAGGGTGAGTGCCATAATGAAAAGGGTGTAGAGAGAGAGAGGGTGAGTGCCATAATGAAAAGGGTGAAGAGAGAGAGAGGGTGAGTGCCATAATGAAAAGGGTGAAGAGAGAGAGAGGGTGAGTGCCATAATGAAAAGGGTGAGAGAGAGAGGGTGAGTGCCATAATGAACATGGTGAAGAGAGAGAGAGGGTGAGTGCCATAATGAAAAGGGTGAAGAGAGAGAGGGTGAGTGCCATAATGAAAAGGGTGAAGAGAGAGGTTGAGTGCCATAAAGAAAAGGGCGAAGAGAGAGAGGGTGAGTGCCATAATGAAAAGGGTGAAGAGAGAGAGAGGGTGAGTGCCATAAAGAAAAGGGTGAAGGGAGAGAGAGGGTGAGTGCCATAATGAAAAGGGTGAAGAGAGAGGAGGGTGAGTGCCATAATGAAAAGGGTGAAAGAGAGAGATGGTGAGTGCCATAATGAAAAGGGTGAAGGGAGAGAGAGGGTGAGTGCCATAATGAAAAGGGTGAAGAGAGAGGTTGAGTGCCATAAAGAAAAGGGCGAAGAGAGAGAGAGGGTGAGTGCCATAATGAAAAGGGTGAAGAGAGAGAGAGGGTGAGTGTCATAAAGAAAAGGGTGAAGGGAGAGAGAGGTTGAGTGCCATAAAGAAAAGGGCGAAGAGAGAGAGAGGGTGAGTGCCATAATGAAAAGGGTGAAGAGAGAGAGAGGGTGAGTGCCATAATGAAAAGGGTGAAGAGAGAGAGAGGTTGAGTGCCATAATGAATAGGGTGAAGAGAGAGAGAGGTTGAGTGCCATAATGAAAAGTGTGAAGAGAGAGAGAGGGTGAGTGCCATAATGAAAAGGGTGTAGGTGAGAGAGGAGGAAGAGAGAGAGATGGTGAGTGCCATAATGAAAAGGGTGAAAGAGAGAGAGGGTGAGTGCCATAATGAAAAGGGTGAAGAGAGAGAGAGGGTGAGTGCCATAATGAAAAGGGTGAAGAGAGAGGTTGAGTGCCATAATGAAAAGGGTGAAGAGAGAGAGAGAGGGTGAGTGCCATAATGGAAAGGGTGAAGAGAGAGAGAGGGTGAGTGCCATAATGAAAAAGGTGAAGAGAGAGGGTGAGTGCCATAATGAAAAGGGTGAAGAGAGAGGTTGAGTGCCATAAAGAAAAGGGCGAAGAGAGAGAGAGGGTGAGTGCCATAATGAAAAGGGTGAAGAGAGAGAGAGGGTGAGTGCCATAATGAAAAGGGTGAAGAGAGAGAGAGGTTGAGTGCCATAATGAATAGGGTGAAGAGAGAGAGAGGTTGAGTGCCATAATGAAAAGTGTGAAGAGAGAGAGAGGGTGAGTGCCATAATGAAAAGGGTGTAGAGAGAGAGAGGAGGAAGAGAGAGAGATGGTGAGTGCCATTATGAAAAGGGTGAAGAGAGAGAGAGGGTGAGTGCCATAATGAAAAGGGTGAAGAGAGAGAGAGGGTGAGTGCCATAATGAAAAGGGTGAAGAGAAAGGTTGAGTGCCATAATGAAAAGGGTGAAGAGAGAGAGAGAGGGTGAGTGCCATAATGGAAAGGGTGAAGAGAGAGAGAGGGTGAGTGCCATAATGAAAAGGGTGAAGAAGAGAGGAGGAAGAGAGAGAGAGGGTGAGTGCCATAATGAAAAGGGTGAAGAGAGAGGGTGAGTGCCATAATGAAAAGGGTGAAGAGAGAGGTTGAGTGCCATAAAGAAAAAAGGGTGAAGAGAGAGAGAGGGGTTAGAGTGAGAGAGAGGGTGAAGAGATGAAGGGGTGAGAGAGAGAGAGAGGGTGAGAGAGAGAGAGGGTGTAGAGGAGAGAGGGTGAGAGAGAGAGGGTGAAGAGAGAGAGAGGGTGAGAGAGAGAGGGGTGAGAGAGGGGTTATAGAGAGAGGGTACTAAGAGAGAGAGAGAGAGGGTGAAGAGAGAGAGAGGGGTGAGAGAGAGGATGAAGAGAGAGAGAGAGGGTGAAGAGAGAGAGGGTGAAGAGAGAGAGGGTGAGAGAGAGTGGGTGAGAGAGAGAGAGGGTGAAGAGAGAGATAGGAGAGAGAGAGAGAGAGGGTGAAGAGAGAGAGAGAGGGTGAAGAGAGAGAGAGAGGGTGAGAGAGAGAGAGAGAGAGAGGGTGAAGAGAGAGAGAGGGTAGTGGAGAGAGAGAGAGAGAGGAGGGTGAGAGAGAGAGAGGGTGACTAGAGAGAGAGAGAGAGAGAGAGAGATGCCAAAGAAAAAATGATAGAGGAAATAAATGTTGGACATAAAAGGCACATTCATCTGTAGCAGTAAAGGGAAAGATTGTGAATCAATCATCCAAGACTGTTGCACTATAATGAGTCTTGCATTATTTGAATTGACGAAATATCTCCCAAAGGAAAGAGCTGAAATGTCATAGTTTCTACTTCAAACTGAAGCAATAAGAGTAAAGATCTCTGGTCTTCGTATGTCTGTGTGTGTGTGGTGTGTGTGTGTGTTGTGTGTGTGTGTGTGTGTGTGTGTGTGTGTGTGTGTGTGTGTGTGTGTGTGTGTGTGTGTGTGTGTGTGTGTGTGTGTGTGTGTGTGAAAGAGAGAGAGAGACAGAGACTACACCTACCCTAATTATACCTCCTCTCATACGACAACAGCCCGTAAAGCAGCACTCTGGGCCCATTCCAAGACCGAGTGGTAATTGTGTTTGGAGCTCCCTTCAAGTCAACTGCAGTGATTCTAGGGAGAGTTTGGGAACGTTTGGAACCAGTGAGGTTTGGCTCCCAGTCTCACCATCAACCTCACCTCAAATTAACCTCATTACCAGTTCTTCCAAGGGGGAAATGGACATTTGGCTGTGTGTGATGCTATGTGTACTGGGCTGTGAGGGTTGTTATAGTGATAGGGTGTACAGGGCTGGGCTGTGAGGGTTGTTATTGTGATATGGTGTACAGGGCTGTGAGGGTTGTTATAGTGATAGGGTGTACAGGGCTGTGAGGGCTGTGAGGGTTGTTATAGTGATATGGTGTACAGGGCTGTGAGGGTTGTTATAGTGATATGGTGTACTGGGCTGTGAGGGTTGTTATAGTGATAGGGTGTACTGGGCTGTGAGGGTTGTTATAGTGATATGGTGTACTGGGCTGTGAGGGTTGTTATAGTGATATGGTGTACTGGGCTGTGAGGGTTGTTATAGTGATATGGTGTACTGGGCTGTGAGGGTTGTTATAGTGATATGGTGTACAGGGCTGTGAGGGTTGTTATAGTGATATGGTGTACTGGGCTGTGAGGGTTGTTATAGTGATATGGTGTACTGGGCTGTGAGGGTTGTTATAGTGATATGGTGTACTGGGCTGTGAGGTTGTTGTTGATAGTGATGAGGGTTGGTGATACTGGGCTGTGAGGGTTGTTATAGTGATAGGGTGTATGAGGATTGTTATAGTGATATGGTGTACAGGGCTGTGAGGGTTGTTATAGTGATATGGTGTACTGGGCTGTGAGGGTTGTTATAGTGATATGGTGTACTGGGCTGTGAGGGTTGTTATAGTGATATGGTGTACTGGGCTGTGAGGGTTGTTATAGTGATATGGTGTACTGGGCTGTGAGGGTTGTTATAGTGATATGGTGTACTGGGCTGTGAGGGTTGTTATAGTGATATGGTGTACTGGGCTGTGAGGGTTGTTATAGTGATATGGTGTACTGGGCTGAGGGTTGTTATAGTGATATGGTGTACTGGGCTGTGAGGGTTGTTATAGTGATATGGTGTACTGGGCTGTGAGGGTTGTTATAGTGATATGGTGTACTGGGCTGTGAGGATTGTTATAGTGATATGGTGTACTGGGCTGTGAGGGTTGTTATAGTGGTGATGAGGGTTGTTTAGTGATATGGTACTGTGAGGGTTGTTATAGTGATATGGTGTACTGGGCTGTGAGGGTTGTTATAGTGATATGGTGTACTGGGCAGTGAGGGTTGTTATAGTGATAGGGTGTACAGGGCTGTGAGGGCTGTTAAAGTGATAGGGTGTACAGGGCTGTGACTGTGAGGGTTGTTATAGTGATATGGTGTACTGGACTGTGAGGGTTTTATAGTTGAGTGATTGTTATAGTGATATGGTGTACTGGGCTGTGAGGGTTGTTATAGTGATATGGTCTACTGGGCGTATAGTTATAGTGATTGTTATACTACTGGGCTGTGAGGGTTGTTATAGTGATTGTTGTGAGTGTGATATGGTGTACTGGCTGTGAGGGTTGTTATAGTGATAGGATGTATGTGATATGGTCTACTGGCTGTGAGGTTGTTATAGTGATATGGTGTACTGGGCTGTGAGGGTTGTTAAGTGAGTGAGGGTTGTTATAGTGATATGGTGTACAGGGCTGTGAGGGTTTTTATAGTGATATGGTCTACTTGGCTGTGAGGGTTGTTATAGTGATAGGATGTACAGGGCTGTGAGGGTTGTTATAGTGATATGGTCTACTTGGCTGTGAGGGTTGTTATAGTGATATGGTGTACTGGGCAGTGAGGGTTGTTATAGTGATAGGGTGTACAGGGCTGTGAGGGCTGTTATAGTGATAGGGTGTACAGGGCTGTGAGGGCTGTGAGTGTTGTTATAGTGATATGGTTTACTGGACTGTGAGGAATGTTATAGTGATTGTTATAGTGATATGGTCTACTGGGCTGTGAGGGTTGTTATAGTGATATGATGTACTGGGCTGTGAGGGTTGTTATAGTGATTTTTATAGTGATATGGTGTACTGGGCTGTGAGGGTTGTTATAGTGATATGGTCTACTGGGCTGTGAGGGTTGTTATAGTGATATGGTGTACTGGGCTGTTAGGGTTGTTATAGTGATATGGTGTACTGGGCTGTGAGGGTTGTTATAGTGATATGGTGTACAGGGCTGTGAGGGTTGTTATAGTGATAGGGTGTACAGGGCTGTGGAGGATTGTTATAGTGATATGGTCTACTGGGCTGTGAGGGTTGTTATAGTGATATGGTGTACTGGGCTGTGAGGGTTGTTATAGTGATATGGTGTACTGGGCTGTGAGGGTTGTTATAGTGATATGGTGTACTGGGCTGTGAGGGTTGTTATAGTGATATGGTGTACTGGGCTGTGAGGGTTGTTATAGTGATATGGTGTACTGGGCTGTGAGGGTTGTTATAGTGATATGGTCTACTGGGCTGTGAGGGTTGTAGTGATATGGTGTACTGGGCTGTGAGGGTTGTTATAGTGATATGGTGTACTGGGCTGTGATTGTTATAGTGATATGGTCTACTGGGCTGTGAGGGTTGTTATAGTGATATGGTGTGGGCTGTGAGGGTTGTTATAGTGATATGGTGTATTAGGGTGTTATAGTGATATGGTGTCCAGGGATGTGAGGGTTGTTATAGTGATATGGTGTACTGGGCTGTGAGGGTTGTTATAGTGATATGGTGTACTGGGCTGTGAGGGTTGTTATAGTGAAGGTGTACAGGGCTGTGAGGGTTGTTATAGTGATACTGGCTGTGAGGATTGTTATAGTGATATGTGTACTGGGCTGTGAGGGTTGTTATAGTGAACAGGGCTGTGAGGGTTGTTATAGTGATATGGTGTACTGGGCTGTGAGGGTTGTTATAGTGATATGGTGTACTGGGCTGTGAGGGTTGTTATAGTGATAGTGTACTGGGCTGTGAGGGTTGTTATAGTGATATGGTGTACTGGGCTGTGAGGATTGTTATAGTGATATGGTGTACTGGGCTGTGAGGATTGTTATAGTGATATGGTGTACTGGGCTGTGAGGGTTGTTATAGTGATATGGTGTACCATGGTGTACTGGGCTGTGAGGGTTGTTATAGTGATATGGTGTACTGGGCTGTGAGGGTTGTTATAGTGATATGGTGTACTGGGCTGTGAGGGTTGTTATAGTGATATGGTGTACTCCGCTGTGAGGGTTGTTAAGTGATATGGTGTACTGGGCTGTGAGGGTTGTTATAGTGATATGGTGTACTGAGGATTGTTATAGTGATATGGTCTACTGGGCTGTGAGGGTTGTTGATATGGTGTACAGGGCTGTGAGGGTTGTTATAGTGATAGGGTGTACTGGGCTGTGAGGGTTGTTATAGTGATATGGTGTTGGGCTGTGAGGGTTGTTATAGTGATATGGTGTACTGGGCTGTGAGGGTTGTTATAGTGATATGGTGTACTGGGCTGTGAGGGTTGTTATAGTGATATGGTGTACTGGGTACTGGGCTGTGAGGGTTGTTATAGTGATATGGTGTACTGGGCTGTGAGGGTTGTTATAGTGATATGGTGTACTGGGCTGTGAGGGTTGTTTAGGAAGGGTTGTGATAGGTGTACTGGGCTGTGAGGGTTGTTATAGTGATATGGTGTACTGGGCTGTGAGGGTTGTTATAGTGATATGGTGTACTGGGCTGTGAGGGTTGTTATAGTGATATGGTGTACAGGGCTGTGAGGGTTGTTATAGTTTGTGTACTGGGCTGTGAGGGTTGCTGTGTGTGAGGGTTGTTATAGTGATATGGTGTACTGGGCTGTGAGGGTTGTTATAGTGATATGGTGTATGAGGGTTGTTATAGTGATATGGTGTACACTGTGGGCTGTGAGGGTTGTTATAGTGATATGGTGTACTGGGCTGTGAGGGTTGTTATAGTGATATGGTGTACTGGGCTGTGAGGGTTGTTATAGTGATATGGTGTACTGGGCTGTGAGGGTTGTTATAGTGATATGGTGTACTGGGCTGTGAGGTTATAGTTGTTATAGTGATATGGTGTACTGGGCTGTGAGGATTGTTATAGTGATATGGTGTACTGGGCTGTGAGGGTTGTTATAGTGATATGGTGTACTGGGCTGTGAGGGTTGATAGCTGTGATTGTTATAGTGATATGGTGTACTGGGCTGTGATGGGCTACTGGGCTGTGAGGGTTGTTATAGTGATATGGTGTACTGGGCTGTGAGGGTTGTTATAGTGATATGGTGTACTGGGCTGTGAGGGTTGTTATAGTGATTGTTGTAGTGATATGGTGTCCTGGGCTGTGAGGGTTGTTATAGTGATATGGGTAGCTGTGAGGGTTGTTATAGTGATATGGTGTACTGGGCTGTGAGGTTGTTATAGTGATATGGTGTACTGGGCTGTGAGGGTTGTTATAGTGATTGTGAGTGATTGTGTATGAGGGTTGTGATATGGTGTACTGGGCTGTGAGGGTTGTTATAGTGATATGGTGTACTGGGCTGTGAGGGTTGTTATAGTGATATGGTGTACTGGGCTGTGAGGGTTGTTATAGTGATTGTTATAGTGATATGGTGTACTGGGCTGTGAGGGTTGTTATAGTGATATGGTGTACTGGGCTGTGAGGGTTGTTATAGTGATATGGTGTACTGGGCTGTGAGGGTTGTTATAGTGATATGGTGTACTGGGCTGTGAGGTTGTTATGTTATGGTGTAGTGATATGATTGTATACTGGGCTGTGAGGATTGTTATAGATATGGTGATATGGTGTACTGGGCTGTGAGGATTGTTATAGTGTATAGTACTGGGCTGTGAGGGTTGTTATAGTGATATGGTGAACTGGGCTGTGAGGGTTGTTATAGTGATATGGTGTACTGGGCTGTGAGGGTTGTTATAGTGATATGGTGTACTGGGCTGTGAGGGGGCGGTGAGGGTTGTTATTGTGATTGTTATAGGTGACTGGGCTGTGAGGGTTGTTATAGTGTTATAGTTATACGGTGTACTGGGCTGTTATAGTCCAGCATTCAAATCAAGGAGAATTCAATTTATTAGCAAGGTTCAGCGGTTTTGTGTGTGTGTGTGTGTGTGTGTGTGTGTGTGTGTGTGTGTGTGTGTGTGTGTGTGTGTGTGTGTGTGTGTGTGTGTGTGTGTGTCAGAGTTGGGAGGACAATAGCAGTCCCATCCAGCCAGCGACAGACGGTTGTTGTAGAAAACACCAGCGTTTGTTCTGCTCACCAATAACTGCTAGTGAGACAAGCACCTTGACTGGTCTCCTATTCAACCCACATGTCTCTTTATTCATAGACATTATTTATTTTAGTGTAAAAAAAACACAGATCCCATAATGTCTTGGTTGTCTTTATTGAGTGAATTTTAACTAGTGTTGATTAAGTAAATAAGACAACAAAAGCAAAGTTCCATCGCAAACAAAACCTGGTCTGAGTGGGATGGGGATTTGCACATACGGGTTAGAATCTTAGTTCCTGTCATGCGATTGGCTGAGGAAATACAAAGGGTTAGCAGAGGAGGAGGAAGAGGAGGAGGAGGAGGGGGAGGAGGAGGAGGGCAAATGCCTTTTATCGCTACCACCTCTAAATTAATTAATTCAGGGAAATTAATCACAATGGGACTTTCCTCACACACATGCACACATTGGTGCACGCGCACACACACACACACACACACACACACACACACACACACACACACACACACACACACACACACACACACACACACACACACACACACACACACACACACACACACACACACACACACACACACACACACACACACACAAAATGCATAATAAACACACAAAATATCTGTATGCTCCACAGCCCAGAGTTATTAGCTAGTAGAGAGTTAGTTGACATGTTTCTCAACGACTGCATGTGTCTAAGCATATCTGATCATATTTACCAACAAACACAAGGCGAATGTTACTCCTGCCTGCCTGGGCTCATTAAGCCTAGCCAAGCAGTAGGGTTCTGTCCCAAATGACACCCTATTCCCTATTTAGTGTACTACTTTCAACCAAAGCCCTATGGGTCCTGACCAAATGTACTGCACTCAACAGGGAATAGGATGCCATTGGCGACAGACCCGAGCCCTCACTGCCAAGTCCTGCCCACAGCCCTGGAACCAGGACCTAACCATTGCTGTTGTCACAGCAACCCTGCATCCCAGAGCAAATGGGGAAGGTGGGGGGCGGAGGGGCGGCATGATGTCATCCTGTGGCACTGTAGGGGCCAATCAAACCTTGAGAAAATGATGTCACCTTTTGTTACGACGGTCCATTCAGCCCTATAGAGGAGCAGTGAATTGAGAGCTGCAGAGAGGTCACTCTTCCCCTAAGTTGTGTGTGAGAAAGACAACAAAAAGAGGAGAAGGGGAAAAAGGAGGCAGGCAGGCAGGAGCAGGGAGGCGCATTGTGGACATGCTAATGGTGTTGACCGTGGGGCAGGCCCATAAAGATGTCATGAAACACAACTTCCAAAACACCGGTGCCAAGCCCCCTCCTCCCCCCTGCCATCCAGCCCCTTCATAAGATCCCTCGAAACGCTTTGAACTTGTCAGAAATCTGTCAAGCGCATGTACAAAAGGCTAAAGCACAGTGCAATGGAGCCGTGCTCGGTTCGCTTTGTTTTATCTCAACAATAAACAAGCCCTCTTGAGGAATAATTGCTACCCCCCCGCAACAGCACCATTCCTCCCTCAACAGCCCCACAAAAAGCCCTCCCCATACCACCTAATAACCCCCATCCTCTCTATACCATCCCTCCCGCTGTGTCCATATGGTTCACTAAGTCAAACATTATTATTATTTATTTATTTTACCTTTATTTAACCAGGTAGGCCAGTTGAGAACAAGTTCTCATTTACAACTGCGCCCTGGCCACGATAAAGAAAAGCAGTTCGACACAAACAACAACACAGTTACACATGGAATAAACAAACATACAGTCAATAATACAGTAGAAAAAGTTTATATACAGTGTGTGCAAATGAGGTAGGATAAGGGAGGTAAGGCAATAAATAGGCCATGGTGGTGAAGTAATAGTAATTAATAGTAAATGCAATATAGTAATTAAACACTGGAATGGTAGATGTGCAGAAGATGAATGTGCAAGTAGAGATACTGCGGTGCAAAGGAGCAAGAAAAATAAATAGATACAGGAAGGGGATGAGGTAGTTGGATGGGCTATTTACAGATGGGCTATGTACAGGTGCAGTGATATATGAGCTGCTCTGACAGCTGGAGCTTAAAGCAAGTGAGGAAGATACGAGTCTCCAGCTTCAGTGATTTTTGCAGTTCGTTCCAGGGTGGGTGCTGCTATGGTGACCAGTGAGCTGAGGCAGGGCTTTACCTAGCAGAGACTTGTAGATGACCTGGAGTCAGTGGGTTTGGCGATGAGTATGACGCGAGGGTCAGCCAACGAGAGCATACAGGTCGCAGTGGTGGGTAGTATATGGGGCTTTGGTGACAGAACGGATGGCACTGTGATAGACTGCATCCAATTTGTTGAGTAGAGTGTTGGAGGCTATTTTGTAAATGGCATCGCCAAAGTCAAGGATCGGTCTCTCTCGGTCTCTCTCTCTCTCTTACTCTTCCCTCTCTTACTCTTCCCTCTCTTACTCTTCCCTCTCTTACTCTCTTCCTCTCTTCTCTTTCTCTCTCTCTCTCTCTCTCTCTCTTCAGTCTCTCTCTTCAGTCTCTTTCTCTCTCTTCTCTCTCGCTCTCTCTCTCTCTCTCTCTTACTCTTCCCTCTCTTTCTCTCTCTCTCTCGCTCTCTCTCCAATTATTCTCATTGTCTCTCTCCTGCCTAACTTTCTCTCTCACTCACATGTAATAACCCCATCATGTGAGTGGGAGGGAAATTCTAGGGGACATTTCCCTGTGCTGACCAAGACAGTGAGAGTACTATTATGACATGTAGCACTTCTCTGTGACACTGTACACACTCAGAACACTGAACCTGTCATAGGTTTTCTTCTTTAACCTAGTAGTAAACATTTACAATAGATATATATATATATAGTTTAAACAGTAGGAGTAACTCAACCTCCTACACAATAACAGTCTTGCCCATATTATGTTAAGGTCAGAGAAAGGTTGATCTCTATGTGACCTAATGGGGAAATATTACATTACTGTTGGTTTCTTACTCTAACAGACTCTTTCACACAGTGGGTAAAGATTCTTAATGGTATTTCCTGACCTTCAAATGGCAGGTTCTGTCATTCTGAGACAAGATACCTGATTGTATAATCATAGAGTATATAGGCTTTTTAATCCCCAAGGGGACATTTGTTGGGTCACACTTTATTTGGATAGTCTGGGTTTTCCATTTGTAGATTCTCTACATGGTCAGTGGTGATTTTAGCATGTAAATGTTGGTGTGGAAAACTCCCAAAAATGGTTTAAGATGAATGCCAGCAAAGCCACTACACAACACAACACTAAACAATACATTAATTGCACTATAACGGTGACAAGCGGTGCCCACAAACTGTTAGGGCCCAACATTAAACTGTCCCAATGGCAAAGCTGCCTTGTCTGGCAGCGAAACAATTCATTCAGCCTCATTTATTGCCTTTTTAAAATATAGCTGGTATGGCTGACTTGATTCAACAAATATGGTTTCTACGGACAATTGAGATGTACAAACTATGGCATAAGGGAACGATGAGTGGATAAGAGGCATTCCATAATTTCAATTATGACAGTAATGAGCGAGCGACGAAGGACGTAGTCAATATAACTGTGTTCAGCACTTTTGAAATGTACAGCGACAGAATGCAGAACATGGGCTGCTCTTACAGTAGTTTCCCTGTACACCAAGTTAGAACTGTAGGATAAATAAAGGGGGCATATAAGCAGACAATGAAAGCTCTTCCAATATCAGATGATGACATTTCTCAAAAACGGGTTATAGGCTACATGTGCACCATCAGGTCAGAACAGTAGACGAAATTAGAGGTGAAAATAGACCAAATTATTCGGTTGAGGCACATGGGCTACTAACAGCTTACTACACAACATACACTGAGTATTACTTTCTTAGCTACAGCATACTTATCTCCCT
>NW_027007681.1:0-1516 GCF_036934945.1 Oncorhynchus masou masou | reverse complement strand
ACCCTGACCACATCACCCTGACCACATCACCTGACCGCATGTCATACTTCACCCTGACTGCATCACCCTGACTGCATCACCCTGACTGCATCACCCCTACCCCATCACCCTTACCCCATCACCCTTACCCCATCACCCTACCCTACCACCCTGACCACATCCTGACTACACTGACCATCACCCTGACCGATGCATCACCCTGACCGCACGTCACATCACCTGACTGCCATCACCCTGACTGCATCACCTGACCGATGTCACATCACCTGACCCCATCACCCTGACTGCATCACCCTGACCGCTGTCACATAACCCTGACATCAACCTGACCGCATGTCACATCACCCTGACCGCATCAACCTGACCGATGTCACATCACCCTGACCGCATCACCCTGACCATGTCACATCACCCTGACCACATCAACCTGACCATATCACCCTGACCTGACCATATCACCCTGACCACATCAACCTGACCACATCACCCTGACCACATGTCACATCACCCTGACCGCATGTCACACAACACTGACCACATGTCACATCACCCTGACCACATGTCACATCACCCTGACCACATGTCACATCAACCTGACCACATCACCCTGACCACATCACCCTGACCACATCAACCTGACCGCATGTCATATCAACCTGACCACATCACCGGCCATGTCACATCACCCTGACCGCATCACCCGGCCGCATCACCCTGACCGCATCACCCTGACCGCATCACCCTGACCGCATCACCTGACCGCGCATGTCACATCACTCTGACGCATCACCCTGACCGTGTCACATCACCCTCACCCCTGACGCGTCCACATCACCCTGACCCATCACTGATCACCCTGACCGCATATCACGTCAACCTGATCACATCACCCTGACTGCATGTCACATCACCCTGACCACATCACCCTGACCACATCACCCTGACCACATGTTACATCACCCTGACCACATCACCCTGACCGCATGTCATATCAACCTGACCGCATCACCCTGACGCACATCACCTGACCCGATCACCCTGACCGCATCACCCTGACGCATCACCCTGACCGCATCACCCTGACTGCATCACCTGACCGCATCACCCTGACCGCATGTCACATCACCCTGACCACATCATCCCTGACCACATCACCTGACCACATGTTACATCACCCTGACCACATCACCCTGACCGCATGTCATATCAACCTGACCACATCACCCTGACCGCATGTCACATCACCCTGACCGCATCACCCTGACCGCATCACCCTGAGCGCATCACCCTGACCACATCACCCTGACCACATCACCCTGACCGCATGTCACATCACCCTGACCCCATCACCCTGACCCCATCACCCTGACCACATCACCCTGACCACATCACCCTGACCACATCACCCTGACCGCATGTCACATCACCCTGACTGCATCACCCTGACTGCATCACCCTGACTGCATCACCCTTACCCCATCACCCTTACCCCATCACCCTTACCCCATCACCCTTA
>NW_027007680.1:0-1517 GCF_036934945.1 Oncorhynchus masou masou | reverse complement strand
ACCTGCAAGTCACCGTCCATCAGTCAATTTGATATCATTCTGACACCAAACTGATACCAAACCCACTTTTCCCAACTCGTTTAGGAGCCAAGTATAACATACTTCAGAGCTGGCCCAAAATTCACAAGGCCTTCGGTACAAAACATAAAAAAACCATAAAACACATAGTTACTTTCTAGCTGCGGGGCCAGTTCGGACATTACGTATAGTCCTATGTGAGGCAACCCCGAATCCCGAGTTTCGGCTCGATAGGTCATTTGGTGTCTGAGTAAAAGCCTAATTGGTGCTGAAAATCCACTTTTTTCCATGCCTTGCTACGGGGTCCTTGAATGAGCTATCGGACAGAAACGTTGGGGTCCGTGTCTATGGGCCGAGCCGGTTTCAATGCACCTAGTCTTGTGTCTCTGAGAGTTTTCTAAATGTCGCCATTTTCGTAATGGTCAAAATGAATTGAAGTCATTGCAAATGTTCGAGGCTGTTTCTCGGTCCGAGAACCTTCTAGAGCGCCGTAACTCACCACGCACTATCTACCTGAGGTCTAGAACAGGATTCTAAAGTTTCGGAACTCTAGGTCTGACGGTTCTTTTTTAGCTCGAACAAAGCTAACTATTGGAGGCAGTGTCAGTCTCTACACACCCCAATACGTCCCTCCATCCAATTTGTGTATCTGTGTGATTCATTTTTCCTTTGAATTTTTATGGGAAAAAAGACTGATTTGCAGTTCATGGGGGTTGCCTAATCACACATATGAAGTTTTGGACAGATCTGATTTTTTTAACCCCTCCAAACAGCTCATGAGACACCAATTATGGCACTTCCGGTTGGCACAGGAAGCTATAAATACACACATGTCTTGATTGACATAGAAACCTACGGGATCCTGAGTTTTAAGTCTTTAAGTTGAGGATTGACTGATCTACACATGGTTGAATAATGCAGAGTCATTTTCACCTTTCGAGGTGATGTACATCCAAATACCTTTTGGGTCAATTTAACCACTTCCGGTTGCTCCAGGAAGCTTAGAATCGACACAGGTAGACCTCATAGTGGTCTGATGGAATGTCATAGAAGACAGGTTCATACAGCATTCATAACCCATATAGACTCCAGGTTGTATTTAGGGGAGCAGGCAATGTATTCCTATGGGGAGAGAAGTCAATGCACACTGTTTTTATGTAAGGGAAAAGCAGGAAAGACAGGTTTTTTATGGGGTGAGGGATGGACAGGGTAGGATAGTCAGGGAGCCGGAGCAGATGGTCAGGGTGGCAACTGACCATTTCCGGGGGTTTTTCCAGGAGAGGGTAGTAGAGGAAGAGCAGGGCACCGTGTTCTTAGAACATTTGTCCCGGCGTTTGCCGGAGGACATTAGAAAGGCGATGGAGGCCCAGATAACACTAGAGGAGGTGGAGAACGCCCTCAAGAGGATGGGGAAAGGGAAGGTGCCTGGGATGGATGGACTGCCGGCTGAGTTTTACCTCAAATTTTGGGGTATGCTTGGACCGGTGGTCCTAGAGGTC
>NW_027007679.1:0-1520 GCF_036934945.1 Oncorhynchus masou masou | reverse complement strand
TAGTCTACAGTATATTTCGGAGGCTAGTCTATAGAACAGTAATAGTTCGTCCGACAGTATATTTCGGAGGCTAGTCTATAGAACAGTAATAGGTAGTCTACAGTATATTTCGGAGGCTAGTCTATAGAACAGTAATAGTTCGCCGACAGTATATTTCGGAGGCTAGTCTATAGAACAGTAATAGGTAGTCTACAGTATATTTCGGAGGCTAGTCTATAGAACAGTAATAGTTCGCCGACAGTATATTCGGAGGCTAGTCTATAGAACAGTAATAGGTAGTCTACAGTATATTTCGGAGGCTAGTCTATAGAACAGTAATAGTTCATGACAGTATATTTCGGAGGCTAGTCTATAGAACAGTAATAGGTAGTCTACAGTATATTTCGGAGGCTAGTCTATAGAACAGTAATAGTTAGTCTACAGTATATTTCGGAGGCTAGTCTATAGAACAGTAATAGTTCGCCGACAGTATATTTCGGAGGCTAGTCTATAGAACAGTAATAGTTCGCCGACAGTATATTTCGGAGGCTAGTCTATAGAACAGTAAGTAATAGTTAGTCTACAGTATATTTCGGGGGCTAGTCTATAGAACAGTAATAGTTAGTCTACAGTATATTTCGGAGGCTAGTCTATAGAACAGTAATAGTTCGCCGACAGTATATTTCGGAGGCTAGTCTATAGAACAGTAATAGTTAGTCTACAGTATATTTCGGGGGCTAGTCTATAGAACAGTAATAGTTAGTCTACAGTATATTTCGGAGGCTAGTCTATAGAACAGTAATAGTTCGCCGACAGTATATTTCGGAGGCTAGTCTATAGAACAGTAATAGTTCAGTCTACAGTATATTTCCGGAGGCTAGTCTATAGAACAGTAATAGTTAGTCTACAGTATATTTCGGAGGCTAGTCTATAGAACAGTAATAGTTCGCCGACAGTATATTTCGGAGGCTAGTCTATAGAACAGTAATAGTTAGTCTACAGTATATTTCGGGGGCTAGTCTATAGAACAGTAATAGTTAGTCTACAGTATATTTCGGAGGCTAGTCTATAGAACAGTAATAGTTCGCCTACAGTATATTTCCGGAGGCTAGTCTATAGAACAGTAATAGTTCGTCCATTGTGCATATTTCCGGAGGCTAGTCTATAGAACAGTAAGTAATAGTTATTAGTCTACAGTATATTTCGGAGGCTAGTCTATAGAACAGTAATAGTTAGTCTACAGTATATTTCGGAGGCTAGTCTATAGAACAGTAATAGTTAGTCTACAGTATATTTCGGGGGCTAGTCTATAGAACAGTAATAGTTAGTCTACAGTATATTTCGGAGGCTAGTCTATAGAACAGTAATAGTTTGCCGACAGTATATTTCGGAGGCTAGTCTATAGAACAGTAAGTAATAGTTAGTCTACAGTATATTTCGAGGCTAGTCTATAGAACAGTAATAGTTAGTCTACAGTATATTTCGTAGGGCCAGTCTCATAGAACAGTAATAGTTCGCCGACAGTATATTTCGGAGGCTAG
>NW_027007678.1:0-1523 GCF_036934945.1 Oncorhynchus masou masou | reverse complement strand
GTCTGGCTGACTGGCAGATCTGGAAGAGCTTAGTGATGAGCTTGGAGGGCACTACGGTGTTGAATGTTGAGATATAGTCAATGAACAGCATTTTCTCGTAGGTGTTCTTCTTGTCCAAGTGGGAGAGGGCAGTGTGGAGAGCAATAGAGATTGTGTCATCTGTGGATCTGTTGGGGTGTTATTCGAATAGGACTGGGTCTGGGTGGCTGGGATGATGGTGTTGATGTGAGCCATGACCTGCCTTTTAAAGTATTTCATGTCTACAGGACGATAATCATTTAGACAGGTTACCTTGGCGTTCTTGGACACAAGGACTATGGCGGTCTGCTTGAAACTGGGTCAGGGAGAGGTCAAAATATTACAGTTATTCAGGTCCTGTTGATGGGATAGTCTCAAACAGAGCTTGTCCAGTTTGTTCTCTAGTGATTGTAAGCTCACCAATAGAACGGAGGGTAGAAGCGGTTTATTTCCTCGCCAACGTAGTCTCGTGAGGGAGCCTGCTCGTTTGCTTTCGAATCCTGGGGAGTCGGTCCTGATCCGGAGTGAGCAGTACATACATCCACAGCTGCTGACTCATTGAAGTAGAAATCTTTGTCCAAATCGAGGTTAGTGATCGCTGTTCTGATGTCCAGAAGCTGTTTCCATTGATATGAAATGATGGCAGAAATATTATTGACAACTATCCACTCCAGCGCCATCTTTTTACTCTGTTAGGTTGAGGAATTCCCATCGCAAAGAGCAAATGTTAACACACATTTTGCGTGTTTCACAAAACGGTCTGTCCTACAGTTTTGAACATGCTCATATCGCATAAATATGATAACGTACAGTATTGCGGTTTTTAGAACTGCCACATGAATGTTTTCAAATAATGTATTATGTATTTTGACAAACACATTATTGACATTTATTGAAAACAGATTTGTTTACTGCACATGTTCTTTTATTTACCCATAGCATCTATTGTGTGTTGTGTCACCTAGGAGCCTACCTACAGTAGTTTATTGGTGAATTGTTGGAATCATGGAAATGTTATGATTATTGTAATTCAATAGTTGGAATATAGTAGGCAGCACTTTGAATACATTGTTATTTGACATAACAACAAATGAATGCGCTTGGGAGGAATTATAGATAGACGACAAGTAGCAGATGAGTAAACTATAAAAATGGACATTACATGCGCCAGAGTTGCATATCACATTTAACAAACCAAACTGTAACGGCGTTCTTCTTTTGTTGAAAGAAAGTCGGACCGAAATGCAGCGTGTAAGTTACTCATGTTTATTAGGAAGACAAACGAACGAACTATACACAAATAACTAATAAATACAAAAACAACAAACAGAACGAGAAACCTATTACAGCCTGACTGGTGCACACTACACAGAGACAGGAACAATCACCCACGAAATACAAAGCGAAAACCAGGCTACCTAAATACGGTTCCCAATCAGCGACAACGAGAATCACCTGACTCTGATTGAGAACCACCTCAGGCAGCCAACCTATTTAACACACAC
>NW_027007677.1:0-1524 GCF_036934945.1 Oncorhynchus masou masou | reverse complement strand
CCTCTTGAAACTCTAGGGGCGCTATATCATTTTTGGATAAAAAGACGTGCCCGTTTTAAGCGCAATATTTTGTCACAAAAAGATGCTCGACTATGCATATAATTGGTAGCTTTGGAAAGAAAACACTCTGACGTTTCCAGAACTGCAAAGATATTTTCTGTGCGTGCCCTAGAACGTGAGCTACAGGCAAAACCAAGATGAAACGGCATCCAGGAAATCAGCAGGATTTTTGAGGCTCCGTTTTCCATTGTCTCCTTATATGGCTGTGAATGCGAGAGGAATGAGTCTGCCCTTTCTGTCATTTCCCCAAGGTGTCTGCAGCATTGTGACGTATTTGTAGGCATATCATTGGAAGATTGACCATAAGAGACCACATTTACCACGTGTCCGCCCGGTGTCCTGCGCCGAAATTGGTGCGCAAACCTCAGCTGCAAGTATTTTTCCATGGAATTCAGAGAAGAAAGCAGGCTTTCACGAACGATATATCAATGAAGAGATATGTGAAAAAACACCTTGAGGATTGATTCCAAACAACGTTTGACATGTTTC
The DNA here is from genome assembly GCF_036934945.1 of Oncorhynchus masou masou. Classification (NCBI taxonomy): domain Eukaryota; kingdom Metazoa; phylum Chordata; class Actinopteri; order Salmoniformes; family Salmonidae; genus Oncorhynchus; species Oncorhynchus masou. The sequence continues at coordinate 975 of NW_027007677.1, read as the reverse complement.
GGTCGATATTATGGAGTTAATTCGGAAAAAGTTTGACGTTGTTGGTGACTGAATTTTCGGTTCGTTTCGGTAGCCAAATGTGATGTACAAAACGGAGCGATTTCTGCTACACAAAGATGCTTTCAGGAAAAACTGAACATTTGCTATGTAACTGAGAGTCTCCTCATTGAAAACATCCGAAGCTCTTCAAAGGTAAATGATTTTATTTATTTGGTTATCTGGTTTTTGTGAAAATGTTGCGTGCTAAATGCTACTCAAAATGCTAAGCTAGCTTAGCATACTCTTACACAAATTAGTGAATAGCGATGGTTCAAAAGCATATTTTGAAAATCTGAGATGACAGTGTTGTTAAGAAAAGGCTAAGCTTGAGAGCAGGTGCATTATTTTCATTTTATTTGCGATTTTCAGAAATCGTTAACGTTACATTATGCTAATGAGCTTGAGGCTATAACTGTATACAGGTTTTTTCATAGCCAAACGTGAACAAAACGGAGCGATTTGTCCTACACAAATAATATTTTTTGAAAAACTGAACATTTGCTATCTAACTGAGAGTCTCCTCATTGAAAACATCTGAAGTTCTTCAAAGGTAAATGATTTTATTTGAATTATTTTCGTGTTTTTGTGAAAATGTTGCTGGCTGAATTCTAGGCTTATAGCTATGTTAGCAATCAATACTCTTACACAAATGCTTGTTTAGCTATGGTTGAAAAGCATATTTTGAAAATCTGAGATGACAGTGTTGTTAACAAAAGTCTAAGCTTGAGAGCAAATATATTTATTTCATTTCTTTTGCGATTTTCATGAATAGTTAACGTTGCATTATGCTAATGAGCTTGAGGCTATGAATAGAATCCCGGATCCGGGATTGCTCGACGCAAGAAGTTAAACAATGGCACTTTTATATGTTTACATACCCTACATTACTCATCTCATATGTATATACTGTATTCAATACCATCTATTGCATCTTGC
>NW_027007676.1:0-1526 GCF_036934945.1 Oncorhynchus masou masou | reverse complement strand
AAATCAAATCAAATCAAATTTTATTTGTCACATACACATGGTTAGCAGATGTTAATGCGAGTGTAGCGAAATGCTTGTGCTTCTAGTTCCGACAATGCAGTAATAACCAACAAGTAATCTAACTAACAATTCCTAATCTACTGTCTTATACACAGTGTAAGGGGATAAAGAATATGTACATAAGGATATATGAGTGAGTGATGGTACAGAGCAGCATAGGCAAGATACAGTAGATGGTATCGAGTACAGTATATACATGTGAGATGAGTATGTAAACAAAGTGGCATAGTTAAAGTGGCTAGTGATACATGTATTACATAAGGATGCAGTCGATGATATAGAGTACAGTATATAGGTATGCATATGAGATGAATAATGTAGGGTAAGTAACATTATATAAGGTAGCATTGTTTAAAGTGGCTAGTGATATATTTACAACATTTCCCATCAATTCCCATTATTAAAGTGGCTGGAGTTGAGTCAGTGTCAGTGTGTAGGCAGCAGCCACTCAATGTTAGTGGTGGCTGTTTAACAGTCTGATGGCCTTGAGATAGAAGCTGTTTTTCAGTCTCTCGGTCCCAGCTTTGATGCACCTGTACTGACCTCGCCTTCTGGATGATAGCGGGGTGAACAGGCAGTGGCTCGGGTGGTAGATGTCCTTGATGATCTTTATGGCCTTCCTGTAACATCGGGTGGTGTAGGTGTCCTGGAGGGCAGGTAGTTTGCCCCCGATGATGCGTTGTGCAGACCTCACTACCCTCTGGAGAGCCTTACGGTTGAGGGCGGAGCAGTTGCCGTACCAGGCGGTGATACAGCCCGCCAGGATGCTCTCGATTGTGCCTCTGTAGAAGTTTGTGAGTGCTTTTGGTGACAAGCCGAATTTCTTCAGCCTCCTGAGGTTGAAGAGGCGCTGCTGCGCCTTCTTCACAATGCTGTCTGTGTGAGTGGACCAATTCAGTTTGTCTGTGATGTGTATGCCGAGGAACTTAAAACTTGCTACTCTCTCCACTACTGTTCCATCGATGTGGATAGGGGGTGTTCCCTCTGCTGTTTCCTGAAGTCCACAATCATCTCCTTAGTTTTGTTGACGTTGAGTGTGAGGTTATTTTCCTGACACCACACTCCGAGGCCCTCACCTCCTCCCTGTAGGCCGTCTCGTCGTTGTTGGTAATCAAGCCTACCACTGTTGTGTCGTCCGCAAACTTGATGATTGAGTTGGAGGCGTGCGTGGCCACGCAGTCGTGGGTGAACAGGGAGTACAGGAGAGGGCTCAGAACGCACCCTTGTGGGGCCCCAGTGTTGAGGATCAGCGGGAGGAGATGTTGTTACCTACCCTCACCACCTGGGGGCGGCCCGTCAGGAAGTCCAGTACCCAGTTGCACAGGGCGGGGTCGAGACCCAGGGTCTCGAGCTTGATGACGAGCTTGGAGGGTACTATGGTGTTGAATGCCGAGCTGTAGTCGATGAACAGCATTCTCACATAGGTATTCCTCTTGTCCAGATGGGTTAGGGCAGTGTGCAGTGTG
>NW_027007675.1:0-1526 GCF_036934945.1 Oncorhynchus masou masou | reverse complement strand
AAAAACATACGCACACACATACACACAAACATACGCACACACATGTCCTGCTACGCACACACTGTCTGATGTACTCCCCGTTCTCTCCCAAATCTCTAGTCCGTTCGGCACCAAGCTCAGACAGTCTGTGTTTAAAATACCATACAGGCATATTGTTTTACCCTAATTCTGACTAGGACTACACATTTATTGATTATGATTTCATACATTCTAATCAATTCCATACAATTATATGTTTCAGGGAGGAATATTCTAATCATTCAATTAACAGACAATTCTCACCTATCAACTCCACCCTTAATGACTAAATAATACACACTGATACATCATTTGTATACGAGAATAATCCAGACCAATACTTAGCTTATCATATCCTGCCATATGTTACACCATCCATTGCAGTTCCAACTATTGCCTACACATTAACTACAAAAAATGACGCGTCTATTTTTATTAATATCGTCAATGTCAATCAAAATGAAATCAATCTCACAAAATCAACATGTGTATTTTCATTCCTTATCCATCAATGACAGTTATAGGCCTACATTAGGTATCCTAACACTTCCTGTTTAGGTTTTTATTACAATCTTCATAAAGAACAGTCTTAACCCTCAAAACAGTCTCGTAGTTAAAAGAACCCGAGAAACGGAGCCATCTGCTAGGTCTGGAGGCCCGTATTCGTCATCACACAGGCCGGAGCTCGAAATCGGTCCGTACCTCACCATCTGTTGAGCCACTGACCTCTCCAGAGTCCTGATAAGCAAAACTTTCACACAAGGGATCAATCAACACTCACACAGAACCAAAACACTCATACAGGTGAAGGTTGCCCACAACACAGTGATTCTGACATTTTTCCATTTCCCAACCACACTATCAAACTAATTTGTAAGATAATTATCTACCCCAGAGTTCTCTGCCAATTAATGAGCTAAGGTGGTTAACCCAGCCAGGGCCTTGGTTACTGATCCATCTGGAGCTGTGTTATCGGGGATAAACGTACAACATTCTGCCCGAAAGATGACACACACCCCACACTTTTCAGCCAATAACATGTCCAATGTGATCCTGTTCTGCCACACCATCAAACTCGTTGCCGCGGTCTGTTCTGCCAAACCTTTTATCGCATCTCTAGTTCTCTAGTGTAGTTGATGAAATGCTGCTGGTTATAGTAGATATAATTTATCCAATCTACATTTTTATTTAGTGTTGACCACCAGAAAACACTTGATTCCAAGCCAGCCCATATCTGATTCCTAGCTTTGAACTCATCGGGCACCCCTCTTGGAACTCAAATGCTATCAATGTAAACTCGATTGTCAAAAGATCCTGACGGAGCACTCCGTCTTAACCTTCCACCGCTACACCTGGCTATCAGCGGAGACTTGTCTGGCAGCGAAACAGTTAATTCAGCCTCATTCACTGCCTTTAAAAAAACATTGCTGATATGGCTGACTGACAAACTGACAAATGTGGTTTCTACTGACAATTGAGATGTACAAACTATGGCATAAGGGGACGAC
>NW_027007674.1:0-1526 GCF_036934945.1 Oncorhynchus masou masou | reverse complement strand
CAGGTTAACACTACAGTCAGTGTTTCTACAATACAGGTTAACACAAAGCATGTTTCTACAGTCCAGGTTAACACTACAGTCATGTTTCTACAATACAGGTTAACACTTCAGTCATGTTTCTACAGTCCAGGTTACTACAGTACAGGTTAACACGGTCATGTTGCTACAGTACAGGTTAACACTGCAGTCATGTTTCTACAATACAGGTTAACACTAATCATGTTTCTACAGTACAGGTTAACACTACAGTCATGTTTCTACAGTCCAGGTTAACACTACAGTCATGTTTCTACAGTCCAGGTTAACACTACAGTCATGTTTCTACAGTCCAGGTTAACACTAGTCATGTTTCTACAGTACAGGTTAACACTACAGTCATGTTTCTACAGTCCAGGTTAACACTACAGTCATGTTTCTACAGTCCAGGTTAACACTACAGTCATGTTTCTACAGTCCAGGTTAACACTACAGTCCAGGTTAACACTACAGTCATGTTTCTACAATACAGGTTAACACAAATCATGTTTCTACAGTCCAGGTTAACACTACAGTCATGTTTCTACAATACAGGTTAACACTTCAGTCATGTTTCTACAGTCCAGGTTAACACTACAGTCATGTTTCTACAGTCCAGGTAAACACTACAGTCATGTTTCTTCAGTCCAGGTTAACACTAGTCATGTTTCTACATTACAGGTTAACACTACAGTCATGTTTCTACAGTCCTGGTTAACACTACAGCCTTGTTTCTACAGTACAGGTTAACACTACAGTCCAGGTTAACACTACAGTCATGTTTCTACAGTCCAGGTTAACACTATAGTCATGTTTCTACAATACAGGTTAACACTAATCATGTTTCTACAATACAAGTTGACACTAAAGTCATGTTTATACAGTCGAGGTTAACACTACAGTCATGTTTCTACAATACAGGTTAACACTAATCATGTTTCTACACTACATGGTAACACTACAGTCATGTTTCTACAGTCCAGGTTAACACTACAGTTATGTTTCTACAGTACAGGTTAACACAACAGTCCAGGTTAACACTACAGTCATGTTTCTACAGTACAGGTTAACACAAAAGTACAGGTTAACACTACAGTCCAGGTTAACACTACAGTCATGTTTCTACAGTCCAGGTTAACACTACAGTCATGTTTCTACAGTACAGGTTAACACTACAGTCATGTTTCTACAGTCCAGGTTAACACTACAGTCCAGGTTAACACTACAGTCATGTTTCTACAATACAGGTTAACACTAATCATGTTTCTACAGTCCAGGTTAACACTACAGTCCAGGTTAACACTACAGTCATGTTTCTACAATACAGGTTAACACTAATCATGTTTCTACAATACAGGTTAACAATACAGTCATGTTTCTACAGTACAGGTTAACACTAATCATGTTTCTACAGTCCAGGTTAACACTACAGCCTTGTTTCTGCAGTACAGGTTAACACTACAGTCCAGGTTAACACTACAGTCATGTTTCTACAGTCCAGGTTAACACTA
>NW_027007673.1:0-1528 GCF_036934945.1 Oncorhynchus masou masou | reverse complement strand
CATGTATATATACTGTATAGTTACATCTTTCTTTGCATATCTTTTATATATATTTTTTCCAAAAACTCAACTTCATAACACTCTCCTGCAACCCGCCTCACCAATTAAAAAAAAAAAATGATTTACGTCAAATCTGAAATCCACAATAGAAAATAGCCAGAAGCTAACCAGAAGCTAGTTTACTGGCTAATGTTAGTATTCAGCTAACCACAGTTTGTGGTCATCAGCTATCCTTTAGCTCGAAAACCTATCGCCAGTTTTGTACAACGCAACTCAGACCAGAACATACCGGACCTATTTTTCTCTCCATATCCCTGGATTTCAACCGCAAGCTCTGGACATTTACACCTGGATCTTGCAGCTAGCTAGCTGCTATCCGTGTGACTATTGGCTTACGTCGATCCCGGAGAAAACATAAATTATTCCGGAAATAGCCAGCTGAAGAGTTCCATCAGCCACTCCTGGGCTACAATCACCTATCCGGACCCGTTTTAATGCTGATGCAAAGCCCCACTGGGCCTTCACGACTGGACTACCGACGTTATCTGCCCGAGGGAGTTATCCAACTGGCCCCTCCATCTCGCCGTTACCCCAACCAACCTCACTACTCACTGGACCCTTATGATCACTCGACTAAGCATGCCTCTCCTTAATGTCAATATGCCTTGTCCATTGCTTTTCTGGTTAGTGTTTATTGGCTTATTTCACTGTAGAGTCTCTAGCCCTGCTCATTATACCTTATCCAACCTTTCAGTTCCACCACCCACACGTGATGACATCACCTGGTTTCAATGATGTTTCTAGAGACAATATCTCTCTCATCATCACTCTATGCCAAGGTTTACCTACACTGTATTCACATCTTACCATACCTTTTCTGTACATTATACCTTGAAGCTATTTTACCGCCCCCAGAAACCTCCTTTTACTCTCTGTTCCGGACGTTCTAGACAACCAATTCTCATAGCTTTTAGCCGTACCCTTATCCTACTCCTCTGTTACTCTGGTGATGTAGAGGTGAATCCAGGCCATGCAGTGCCTAGCTCCACTCCTATTCCCCAGGCGCTCTCTTTTGATGATTTCTGTAACCGTAATAGCCTTGGTTTCATGCATGTTAACATTAGAAGCCTCCTCCCTAAGTTTGTTTTATTCACTGCTTTAGCACACTCTGCCAACCCGGATGTTCTAGCCATGTCTGAATCCTGGTTTACGAAGACCACCAAAAATTCTGAAATCTCCATCCCTAACTACAACATTTTCAGACAAGATAGAATGGCCAAAGGGGGCGGTGTTGCAATCTACTGTAAAGATAGCCTGCAGAGATCTGTCCTACTATCCAGGTCTGTACCCAAACAATTTGAACTTCAACTTTTAAAAATCCACCTCTCTAAAAACAAGTCTCTCACCATTGCCACATGCTACAGACCACCCTCTGCCCCCAGCTGTGCTCTGGACACCATATGTGAACTGATTGACCCCCATCTATCTTCAGAGCTTGTGCTGCTAGGCTACTAAACTGGAACATGCT
>NW_027007672.1:0-1531 GCF_036934945.1 Oncorhynchus masou masou | reverse complement strand
GCAAGGCTGTCATCAAGGCAAAGGGTGGCTAATTTGAAGAATCTCAAATATAAAATATATTTTGATTTGTTTAACACTTTTGGTTACTACATGATTCCATGTGTTATTTCATAATTTTGATGTTTTCAATATTCTACAATGTAGACAATAGTAAAAGAGAGAACCCTTGAGTAGGTGTGTCTAAACTTTTGACTGTATATAATTAGTAGAAAATTATACTACTTCTTTTGAAAATGCAAATAATTTTGTTCACTTATAAGGAATAGGAAGTACATCACATGCCATTGTACAACTTGAATTGCAACACTTCAGTTTGTCAGAACTCACTATGGGTGTGATATCATCTCCTTTTCTGTGATCGCTTTTCAAGATCGTAAGGCAAGTGTCGACTTCTTCACTATCTTTTCATTTTAATGTTAAGACTCACTGAACTGTTATTACTGGTAATGATTTGAAATGCTGCTGCTGTTGGTTCATGTTATAGCTTCACAACTGAAAGCCATACACTGCGTTCAGAAAGTATTCAGACCCCTTTCCTTTTCCCACATTTTGTTACTTTAGTCTCATTGTAAAATACATTAAATTATTTTTCCTTATCAACCCACACACATTACCCATAATGACAAATAATTTCTAAAAAATGTTTTTTGTTATTATGGGGTATTGTGTGTAGATTGAGGGGAGAGAACAATTTCATCCATTTTCGAACAACATAACAACAAGGTGAGAAAAGTCAAGAGGTCTGAATAATTTCCGAATGCACTGTACGAATTAAGGTTCAATTTAATACATTTGAGTAATTTAGCAGAGACACTCTTATCCAGAACGACATACAGTTGGTGCATTCATCTTATGATAGTCAGGTGATAGTCAGGTACATTCATAGTAAGTACACTCAAGCAGGTATCAGCAAAGTCAGACCTAGTGTGTGTGTGTGTGTGTGGGGGGGGGGGGGTGCTGTGGGATTATTTAAAATGCCCTGAAGGGGTAGGGTTTCTGATGTTTTCGCAAGATGGGCAGGTAGCTTCAGGGGGAAGCTGTCTCCAGCATTGGGGGTGCCAGGACAGAAAAGAGCTTGGACAGCCTGAGCGGGAGCTGCCCTCCTGTAGGGGTGGGAGAATGGAGTGCTCGGGTGTTGGGTTTGAGCCTGAAGGTAAGGAGGGGCAGTGTGTTGAGTTACTAAATGTGTGTATGTTTGTACTGTTTCAGGTGATCAGTAGTGTGTGAGTTCTCACATGGCTTGTCCTGAGAACATGTTTTTTCTCATTGTCCTCTTTATATCAGGTGAGTCTTACACACAACAACAACTAGTTATGAATCAGACAGAGGAATAAGTACAAGGGATGATGTTTCATACTATATGAGACGCTGTATTCCCATCTGTCTCAATGTATAGAAAAGCATAGTTTAATCGTCTGGATTCAAACATTGTGTTCCAGATATGTTCATGATCCAGTTTAGGGCTTGGAGTCGTGACATCAGGAATCACCTGTACATTGAAATGAGTTCATATTTTTTGCTGCAGAGAGAG
>NW_027007671.1:35000-116056 GCF_036934945.1 Oncorhynchus masou masou | reverse complement strand
GGAGAATATGTTGACAGTCTGCTACAGTATATTGAGAATATGTTGGCAGTCTGCTACAGTATATTGGAGAATATGTTGACAGTCTGCTACAGTATATTGGAGAATATGTTGACAGTCTGCTACAGTATACTGGAGAATATGTTGGCAGTCTGCTACAGTATACTGAGAATATGTTGAGAGTCTGTTACAGTATACTGGAGAATATGTTGGCAGTCTGCTACAGTATATTGGATAATATGTGGCAGTCTGATATATATTGAGAATATGTTGGCAGTCTGCTACAGTATATTGGAGAATATGTTGACAGTCTGCTACAGTATATTGGAGAATATTTTGACAGTCTGCTACAGTATATTGGAGAATATGTTGACAGTCTGCTACATTATATTGGAGAATATGTTGACAGTCTGCTACAGTATATTGGAGAATATGCTGACAGTCTCCTATATATTGGAGAATATGTTGGCAGTCTGCTGGTATACTGGAGAATATGTTGGCAGTCTGCTACAGTATATTGGAGAATATGTTGACAGTCTGCTACAGTATATTGGAGAATATGTTGGCAGTCTGCTACAGTATATTGGAGAATATGTTGACAGTCTGCTACAGTATATTGGAGAATATTTTGACAGTCTGCTACAGTATATTGGAGAATATGTTGACAGTCTGCTACATTATATTGGAGAATATGAGTATAGTATATTGGAGAATATGTTGGCAGTCTGCTACAGTATATTTGAGAATATGTTCACAGTCTGCTACAGTATACTGGAGAATGTGTTGGCAGTCTGCTACAGTATACTGGAGAATATGTTGGCAGTCTGCTACAGTATACTGGAGAATGTGTTGGCAGTCTGCTATATATTGGAGAATATGTTGGCAGTCTGCTACAGTATATTGGAGAATATGTTGGCAGTCTGCTGTATATTGAGAATATGGCAGGCAGTCTGCTACAGTATATTGGGGTATATGTTGGCAGTCTGCTGCATATTGGAGAATATGTTGGCAGTCTGCTACAGTATATTGGATAATATGTTGGCAGTCTGCTACAGTATATTGGAGAATATGTTGGCAGTCTGCTACAGTATATTGGAGAATATGTTGGCAGTCTGCTACAGTATATTGGAGAATATGTTGGCAGTCTGCTACAGTATACTGGGGAATATGTTGACAGTCTGCTACAGTATATTGGAGAATATGTTTACAGTCTGCTACAGTATATTGGAGAATATGTTGGCAGTCTGCTACAGTATATTGGAGAATATGTTGGAAGTCTGCTACAGTATATTGGAGAATATGATGGTAGTCTGCTACAGTATATTGGAGAATATGTTGACAGTCTGCTACAGTATATTGGAGAATATGTCGGCAGTCTGCTACAGTATATTTGAGAATATGTTGACAGTCTGCTACAATATACTGGAGAATATGTTGGCAGTCTGCAACAGTATACTGGAGAATATGTTGGCAGTCTGCTACAGTATACTGGAGAATATGTTGGCAGTCTGCTACAGTATATTGGAGAATATGTTGGCAGTCTGCTACAGTATATTGGAGAATATGTTGACAGTCTGCTACAGTATATTGAGAATATGTTGACAGTCTCCTACAGTATATTGAGACTATGCTGGCAGTCTGCTACAGTATATTGGAGAATATGTTGGCAGTCTGCTACAGTATATTGGAGATATGTTGGCAGTCTGCTACAGTATATTGGAGAATATGTTGACAGTCTGCTACAGTATATTGGAGAATATGATGGCAGTCTGCGACAGTATATTGGATAATATGTTGGCAGTCTGCTACAGTATATTGGAGAATATGTTGGCAGTCTGCTACAGTATATTGGAGAATATGTTGGCAGTCTGCTACAGTATATTGGAAAATATGTTGGCAGTCTGCTACAGTATATTGGAGAATATGTTGGCAGTCTGCTACAGTATATTGGAGAATATGTTGGCAGTCTGCTACAGTATATTGGAGAATATGTTGACAGTCTGCTACAGTATATTGGAGAATATGTTGGCAGTCTGATACAGTATATTTGAGAATATGTTGACAGTCTGCTACAGTATACTGGAGAATATGTTGGCAGTCTGCTACAGTATACTGGAGAATATGTTGGCAGTCTGCTACAGTATACTGAGAATATGTTGGCAGTCTGCTACAGTATATTGGAGAATATGTTGACAGTCTGCTACAGTATACTGGAGAATATGTTGGCAGTCTGCTACAGTATATTGGAGAATATGTTGGCAGTCTGCTACAGTATATTGGAGATATGTTGGCAGTCTGCTACAGTATATTTGAGAATATGTTGACAGTCTGCTACAGTATATTGGAGAATATGTTGGCAGTCTGCTACAGTATACTGGAGAATATGTTGACAGTCTGCTACAGTATATTGGAGAATATGTTCTGACAGTCAGTCGCTACAGTATATTGGAGAATATGTTGACAGTCTGCTACATATACTGGATAATATGTTGGCAGTCTGCTACAGTATACTGGAGAATATGTTGGCAGTCTGCTACAGTATACTGGAGAATATGTTGGCAGTCTGCTACAGTATATTGGAGAATATGTTGACAGTCTGCTACAGTATACTGGAGAATATGTTGGCAGTCTGCTACAGTATATTGGAGAATATGTTGGCAGTCTGCTACAGTATATTGGAGTATATGTTGGCAGTCTGCTACAGTATATTTGAGAATATGTTGACAGTCTGCTACAGTATATTGGAGAATATGTTGGCAGTCTGCTACAGTATACTGGAGAATATGTTGGCAGTCTGCTACAGTATATTGGAGAATATGTTGGCAGTCTGCTACAGTATATTGGAGTATATGTTGGCAGTCTGCTACAATATATTGGAGAATATGTTGACAGTCTGCTACAGTATATTGGAGAATATGATGGCAGTCTGCTACAGTATATTGGATAATATGTTGGCAGTCTGCTACAGTATATTGGAGAATATGTTGTCAGTCTGCTACAGTATATTGGAGAATATGTTGGCAGTCTGCTACAGTATATTGGAAAATATGTTGGCAGTCTGCTACAGTATACTGGAAAACATGATGGCAGTCTGCTACAGTATACTGAAGAATATGTTGACAGTCTGCTACAGTATACTGGAGAATATGTTGGCAGTCTGCTACAGTATATAGAGAATATGTTGGCAGTCTGCTACAGTATATTGGAGAATATGTTGACAGTCTGCTACAGTATATTGGAGAATATGATGGCAGTCTGCTACAGTATATTGGATAATATGTTGACAGTCTGCTACAGTATATTGGAGAATATGTTGGCAGTCTGCTACAGTATATTGGAGAATATGTTGGCAGTCTGCTACAGTATATTGGAGAATATGTTGGCAGTCTGCTACAGTATATTTGAGAATATGTTGACAGTCTGCTACAGTATATTGGAGAATATGATGGCAGTCTGCTACAGTATATTGGATAATATGTTGGCAGTCTGCTACAGTATATTGGAGAATATGTTGGCAGTCTGCTACAGTATATTGGAGAATATGTTGGCAGTCTGCTACAGTATATTGGAGAATATGTTGGCAGTCTGCTACAGTATATTGGAGAATAAGTTGGCAGTCTGCTACAGTATATTGGAGAATATGTTGACAGTCTGCTACAGTATATTGGAGAATATGTTTGCAGTCTGCTACAGTATATTGGAGTATATGTTGGCAGTCTGCTACAGTATATTGGAGAATATGATGGCAGTCTGCTACAGTATATTGGATAATATGTTGGCAGTCTGCTACAGTATATTGGAGAATATGTTGGCAGTCTGCTACAGTATATTGGATAATATGTTGGCAGTCTGCTACAGTATACTGGAGAATATGATGGCAGTCTGCTACAGTATATTGGAGAATATGTTGGCAGTCTGCTACAGTATATTGGAGAATATGTTGGCAGTCTGCTACAGTATATTGGAGAATATGTTGCCAGTCTGCTACAGTATATTGGAGAATATGTTGACAGTCTGCTACAGTGTACTGGAAAATATGATGGCAGTCTGCTACAGTATATTGGAGAATATGTTGGCAGTCTGCTACAGTATACTGGAGAAAATGTTGGCAGTCTGCTACAGTATATTGGAGAATATGTTGGCAGTCTGCTACAGTATATTGGAGAATATGTTGACAGTCTGCTACAGTATATTGGAGAATATGTTGGCAGTCTGCTATAGTATACTGGAGAATATGTTGGCAGTCTGCTACAGTATACTGGAGAATATGTTGACAGTCTGCTACAGTATACTGGATAATATGTTGGCAGTCTGCTACAGTATATTGGATAATATGTTGGCAGTCTGCTACAGTATATTGGAGAATATGTTGGCAGTCTGCTACAGTATATTGGAGAATATGTTGACAGTCTGCTACAGTATATTGGAGAATATGTTGGCAGTCTGCTACAGTATATTGGAGAATATGTTGGCAGTCTGCTACAGTATACTGGGGAATATGTTGACAGTCTGCTACAGTATATTGGAGAATATGTTGGCAGTCTGCTACAGTATATTGGAGAATATGTTGGCAGTCTGCTACAGTATATTGGAGAATATGTTGGCAGTCTGCTACAGTATACTGGAGAATATGATGGCAGTCTGCTACAGTATACTGGAGAATATGTTGACAGTCTGCTACAGTATATTGGAGAATATGTTGGCAGTCTGCTACAGTATATTGGAGAATATGATGGCAGTCTGCTACAGTATACTGGAGAATATGTTGACAGTCTGCTACAGTATACTGGAGAATAGTCTGTTGAGAATAAGTTGGCAGTCTGCTACAGTATATTGGAGAATATGTTGGCAGTCTGCTACAGTATACTGGAGAAAATGTTGGCAGTCTGCTACAGTATATTGGAGAATATGTTGGCAGTCTGCTACAGTATATTGGAGAATATGTTGACAGTCTGCTACAGTATATTGGAGAATATGTTGGCAGTCTGCTACAGTATACTGGAGAATATGTTGGCAGTCTGCTACAGTATACTGGAGAATATGTTGACAGTCTGCTACAGTATACTGGAGAATATGTTGGCAGTCTGCTACAGTATATTGGATAATATGTTGGCAGTCTGCTACAGTATATTGGAGAATATGTTGGCAGTCTGCTACAGTATATTGGAGAATATGTTGACAGTCTGCTACAGTATATTGGAGAATATGTTGGCAGTCTGCTACAGTATATTGGAGAATATGTTGGCAGTCTGCTACAGTATACTGGGGAATATGTTGACAGTCTGCTACAGTATATTGGAGAATATGTTGGCAGTCTGCTACAGTATATTGGAGAATATGTTGGCAGTCTGCTACAGTATATTGGAGAATATGTTGGCAGTCTGCTACAGTATACTGGAGAATATGATGGCAGTCTGCTACAGTATACTGGAGAATATGTTGACAGTCTGCTACAGTATATTGGAGAATATGTTGGCAGTCTGCTACAGTATATTGGAGAATATGATGGCAGTCTGCTACAGTATACTGGAGAATATGTTGACAGTCTGCTACAGTATACTGGAGAATATGTTGGCAGTCTGCTACAGTATATTGGAGAATAAGTTGGCAGTCTGCTACAGTATATTGGAGAATATGTTGACAGTCTCCTACAGTATATTGGAGAATATGTTGGCAGTCTGCTACAGTATATTGGAGAATATGTTGGCAGTCTGCTACAGTATATTGGATAATATGTTGGCAGTCTGCTACAGTATATTGGAGAATATGTTGGCAGTCTGCTACAGTATATTGGAGAATATGTTGGCAGTCTGCTACAGTATATTGGAGAATATGTTGACAGTCTGCTACAGTATATTGGATAATATGTTGACAGTCTGCTACAGTATACTGGAGAATATGTTGGCAGTCTGCTACAGTATATTGGAGAATATGTTGGCAGTCTGCTACAGTATACTGGAGAATATGATGCAGTCTGCTACAGTATACTGGAGAATATGTTGGCAGTCTGCTACAGTATACTGGAGAATATGATGGCAGTCTGCTACAGTATATTGGAGAATATGTTGGCAGTCTGCTACAGTATACTGGAGAATATGTTGTCAGTCTGCTACAGTATACTGGAGAATATGTTGACAGTCTGCTACAGTATACTGGAGAACATGATGGCAGTCTGCTACAGTATATTGGAGAATATGTTGGCAGTCTGCTACAGTATATTGGATAATATGTTGACAGTCTGCTACAGTATATTGGAGAATATGTTGACAGTCTGCTACAGTATATTGGAGAATATGTTGGCAGTCTGCTACAGTATATTTGAGAATATGTTGACAGTCTGCTACAGTATACTGGAGAATATGTTGGCAGTCTGCTACAGTATACTGGAGAACATGATGGCAGTCTGCTACTGTATACTGGAGAATATGTTGACAGTCTGCTACAGTATACTGGAGAATATGTTGGCTGTCTGCTACAGTATACTGGAGAATATGTTGACAGTCTGCTACAGTATATTGGAGAATATGTTGACAGTCTGCTACAGTATACTGGAGAATATGTTGGCTGTCTGCTACAGTATATTGAAGAATATGTTGGCTGTCTGCTACAGTATACTGGGGAATATGTTGACAGTCTGCTACAGTATATTGGAGAATATGTTGGCAGTCTGCTACAGTATATTGGAGAATATGTTGACAGTCTGCTACAGTATATTGGAGAATATGTTGGCAGTCTGCTACAGTATACTGGAGAATATGTTGACAGTCTGCTACAGTATATTGGAGAATATGTTGGCAGTCTGCTACAGTATACTGGAGAACATGATGGCAGTCTGCTACAGTATACTGGAGAATTTGTTGACAGTCTGCTACAGTATATTGGAGAATATGTTGACAGTCTGCTACAGTATATTGGAGAATATGTTGGCAGTCTGCTACAGTATATTGGAGAATATGTTGGCAGTCTGCTACAGTATATTGGAGAATATGTTGACAGTCTGCTACAGTATATTGGAGAATATGTTGGCAGTCTGCTACAGTATATTGGAGAATATGTTGGCAGTCTGCTACAGTATACTGGAGAATATGTTGGCAGTCTGCTACAGTATATTGGAGAATATGTTGGCAGTCTGCTACAGTATATTGGAGAATATGTTGGCAGTCTGCTACAGTATATTGGAGAATATGTTGGCAGTCTGCTACAGTATATGGATAATATGTTGAGTCTGCTAATATACTGGAGAATATGATGGCAGTCTGCTACAGTATATTGGAGAATATGTTGGCAGTCTGCTACAGTATACTGGAGAAATATGTTGGCAGTCTGCTACAGTATATTGGAGAATAAGTTGGCAGTCTGCTACAGTATATTGGAGAATATGTTGACAGTCTGCTACAGTATATTGGAGAATATGTTGACAGTCTGCTACAGTATATTGGATAATATGTTGGCAGTCTGCTACAGTATATTGGAGAATATGTTGACAGTCTGCTACAGTATACTGGAGAATATGTTGGCAGTCTGCTACAGTATACTGGAGAATATGTTGGCAGTCTGCTACAGTATACTGGAGAATATGTTGGCAGTCTGCTACAGTATACTGGAGAATATGTTGGCAGTCTGCTACAGTATATTGAGTATATGTTGGCAGTCTGCTACAGTATATTGGAGAATATGTTGACAGTCTGCTACAGTATATTGGAGAATATGTTGGCAGTATACTGGAGAATATGTTGGCAGTCTGCTACAGTATATTGGAGAATATGTTGGCAGTCTGCTACAGTATATTGGAGTATATGTTGGCAGTCTGCTACAGTATATTGGAGAATATGTTGACAGTCTGCTACAGTATATTGGAGAATATGTTGGCAGTCTGCTACAGTATATTGGAGAATATGTTGGCAGTCTGCTACAGTATATTGGAGAATATGTTGGCAGTCTGCTACAGTATATTGAGAATATGTTGGCAGTCTGCTACAGTATATTGAGTATATGTTGGCAGTCTGCTACAGTATATTGGAGAATATGTTGACAGTCTGCTACAGTATATTGGAGAATATGTTGACAGTCTGCTACAGTATATTGGATAATATGTTGGCAGTCTGCTACAGTATATTGGAGAATATGTTGACAGTCTGCTACAGTATATTGGAGAATATGTTGGCAGTCTGCTACAGTATATTGGATAATATGTTGGCAGTCTGCTACAGTATATTGGAGAATATGTTGGCAGTCTGCTACAGTATATTGGAGAATATGTTGGCAGTCTGCTACAGTATATTGGAGAATATGTTGGCAGTCTGCTACAGTATACTGGAGAATATGTTGGCAGTCTGCTACAGTATATTGGAGAATATGTTGGCAGTCTGCTACAGTATATTGGAGAATATGTTGGCAGTCTGCTACAGTATATTGGAGAATATGTTGGCAGTCTGCTACAGTATACTGGATAATATGTTGGCAGTCTGCTACAGTATACTGGAGAATATGATGGCAGTCTGCTACAGTATATTGGAGAATATGTTGGCAGTCTGCTACAGTATACTGGAGAATATGTTGGCAGTCTGCTACAGTATATTGGAGAATAAGTTGGCAGTCTGCTACAGTATATTGGAGAATATGTTGACAGTCTGCTACAGTATATTGGAGAATATGTTGACAGTCTGCTACAGTATACTGGAGAATATGTTGGCAGTCTGCTACAGTATACTGGAGAATATGTTGGCAGTCTGCTACAGTATACTGGAGAATATGTTGGCAGTCTGCTACAGTATATTGGAGAATATGTTGACAGTCTGCTACAGTATACTGGAGAATATGTTGGCAGTCTGCTACAGTATATTGGAGTATATGTTGGCAGTCTGCTACAGTATATTTGAGAATATGTTGACAGTCTGCTACAGTATATTGGAGAATATGTTGGCAGTCTGCTACAGTATACTGGAGAATATGTTGGCAGTCTGCTACAGTATATTGGAGAATATGTCGGCAGTCTGCTACAGTATATTGGAGTATATGTTGGCAGTCTGCTACAGTATATTGGAGAATATGTTGACAGTCTGCTACAGTATACTGGAGAATATGTTGGCAGTCTGCTACAGTATACTGGAGAATATGTTGGCAGTCTGCTACAGTATACTGGAGAATATGTTGGCAGTCTGCTACAGTATATTGGAGAATATGTTGACAGTCTGCTACAGTATACTGGAGAATATGTTGGCAGTCTGCTACAGTATATTGGAGAATATGTTGGCAGTCTGCTACAGTATATTGGAGAATATGTTGGCAGTCTGCTACAGTATACTGGAGAATATGTTGGCAGTCTGCTACAGTATATTGGAGAATATGTTGACAGTCTGCTACAGTATACTGGAGAATATGTTGGCAGTCTGCTACAGTATATTGGAGAATATGTTGGCAGTCTGCTACAGTATATTGGAGATATGTTGGCAGTCTGCTACAGTATATTGGAGAATATGTTGACAGTCTGCTACAGTATATTGGAGAATATGATGGCAGTCTGCTACAGTATATTGGATAATATGTTGGCAGTCTGCTACAGTATATTGGAGAATATGTTGGCAGTCTGCTACAGTATATTGGAGAATATGTTGGCAGTCTGCAACAGTATATTGGATAATATGTTGGCAGTCTGCTACAGTATATTGGAGAATATGTTGGCAGTCTGCTACAGTATATTGGAGAATATGTTGGCAGTCTGCTACAGTATACTGGAGAATATGTTGGCAGTCTGCTACAGTATATTGGAGAATAAGTTGGCAGTCTGCTACAGTATATTGGAGAATATGTTGACAGTCTCCTACAGTATATTGGAGAATATGTTGGCGGTCTGCTACAGTATATTGGAGAATATGTTGGCAGTCTGCTACAGTATATTTGAGAATATGTTGACAGTCTGCTACAGTATATTGGAGAATATGATGGCAGTCTGCTACAGTATATTGGATAATATGTTGGCAGTCTGCTACAGTATATTGGAGAATATGTTGGCAGTCTGCTACAGTATATTGGAGTATATGTCGGCAGTCTGCTACAGTATATTGGAGAATATGTTGACAGTCTGCTACAGTATACTGGATAATATGTTGGCAGTCTGCTACAGTATACTGGAGAATATGTTGGCAGTCTGCTACAGTATACTGGAGAATATGTTGGCAGTCTGCTACAGTATATTGGAGAATATGTTGACAGTCTGCTACAGTATACTGGAGAATATGTTGGCAGTCTGCTACAGTATATTAGAGAATATGTTGGCAGTCTGCTACAGTATATTGGAGTATATGTTGGCAGTCTGCTACAGTATATTGGAGAATATGATGGCAGTCTGCAACAGTATATTGGATAATATGTTGGCAGTCTGCTACAGTATATTGGAGAATATGTTGGCAGTCTGCTACAGTATATTGGAGAATATGTTGGCAGTCTGCTACAGTATACTGGAGAATATGTTGGCAGTCTGCTACAGTATATTGGAGAATAAGTTGGCAGTCTGCTACAGTATATTGGAGAATATGTTGACAGTCTCCTACAGTATATTGGAGAATATGTTGGCGGTCTGCTACAGTATATTGGAGAATAAGTTGGCAGTCTGCTACAGTATATTGGAGAATATGTTGACAGTCTCCTACAGTATATTGGAGAATATGTTGGCGGTCTGCTACAGTATATTGGAGAATATGTTGGCAGTCTGCTACAGTATATTTGAGAATATGTTGACAGTCTGCTACAGTATATTGGAGAATATGATGGCAGTCTGCTACAGTATATTGGATAATATGTTGGCAGTCTGCTACAGTATATTGGAGAATATGTTGGCAGTCTGCTACAGTATATTGGAGAATATGTTGGCAGTCTGCTACAGTATATTGGAGAATATGTTGGCAGTCTGCTACAGTATATTGGAGAATATGTTGACAGTCTGCTACAGTATATTGGAGAATATGTTGACAGTCTGCTACAGTATACTGAG
The DNA here is from genome assembly GCF_036934945.1 of Oncorhynchus masou masou. Taxonomy (NCBI): domain Eukaryota; kingdom Metazoa; phylum Chordata; class Actinopteri; order Salmoniformes; family Salmonidae; genus Oncorhynchus; species Oncorhynchus masou. The sequence continues at coordinate 105,069 of NW_027007671.1, read as the reverse complement.
AATATGTTGACAGTCTGCTACAGTATATTGGAGAATATGTTGACAGTCTGCTACAGTATACTGGAGAATATGTTGGCAGTCTGCTACAGTATATTGGAGAATATGTTGACAGTCTGCTACAGTATATTGGAGAATATGTTGGCAGTCTGCTACAGTATATTGGAGAATATGTTTGCAGTCTGCTACAGTATATTGGAGTATATGTTGGCAGTCTGCTACAGTATATTGGAGAATATGATGGCAGTCTGCTACAGTATATTGGATAATATGTTGGCAGTCTGCTACAGTATATTGGAGAATATGTTGGCAGTCTGCTACAGTATACTGGAGAATATGATGGCAGTCTGCTACAGTATATTGGAGAATATGTTGGCAGTCTGCTACAGTATATTGGAGAATATGTTGGCAGTCTGCTACAGTATATTGGAGAATATGTTGACAGTCTGCTACAGTCTGCAGTCTGCTACAGTATATTGGAGAATATGTTGACAGTCTGCTACAGTATACTGGAGAATATGTTGGCAGTCTGCTACAGTATACTGGAGAATATGTTGGCAGTCTGCTACAGTATACTGGAGAATATGTTGGCAGTCTGCTACAGTATATTGGAGAATATGTTGGCAGTCTGCTACAGTATACTGGAGAATATGTTGGCAGTCTGCTACAGTATATTGGAGTATATGTTGGCAGTCTGCTACAGTATATTTGAGAATATGTTGACAGTCTGCTACAGTATATTGGAGAATATGTTGGCAGTCTGCTACAGTATACTGGAGAATATGTTGGCAGTCTGCTACAGTATATTGGAGAATATGTTGGCAGTCTGCTACAGTATATTGGAGTATATGTTGGCAGTCTGCTACAGTATATTGGAGAATATGTTGACAGTCTGCTACAGTATACTGGAGAATATGTTGGCAGTCTGCTACAGTATACTGGAGAATATGTTGGCAGTCTGCTACAGTATACTGGAGAATATGTTGGCAGTCTGCTACAGTATATTGGAGAATATGTTGACAGTCTGCTACAGTATACTGGAGAATATGTTGGCAGTCTGCTACAGTATATTGGAGAATATGTTGGCAGTCTGCTACAGTATATTGGAGATATGTTGGCAGTCTGCTACAGTATACTGGAGAATATGTTGGCAGTCTGCTACAGTATATTGGAGAATATGTTGACAGTCTGCTACAGTATACTGGAGAATATGTTGGCAGTCTGCTACAGTATATTGGAGAATATGTTGGCAGTCTGCTACAGTATATTGGAGTATATGTTGGCAGTCTGCTACAGTATATTGGAGAATATGTTGACAGTCTGCTACAGTATATTGGAGAATATGATGGCAGTCTGCTACAGTATATTGGATAATATGTTGGCAGTCTGCTACAGTATATTGGAGAATATGTTGGCAGTCTGCTACAGTATATTGGAGAATATGTTGGCAGTCTGCAACAGTATATTGGATAATATGTTGGCAGTCTGCTACAGTATATTGGAGAATATGTTGGCAGTCTGCTACAGTATATTGGAGAATATGTTGGCAGTCTGCTACAGTATACTGGAGAATATGTTGGCAGTCTGCTACAGTATATTGGAGAATAAGTTGGCAGTCTGCTACAGTATATTGGAGAATATGTTGACAGTCTCCTACAGTATATTGGAGAATATGTTGGCGGTCTGCTACAGTATATTGGAGAATATGTTGGCAGTCTGCTACAGTATATTTGAGAATATGTTGACAGTCTGCTACAGTATATTGGAGAATATGATGGCAGTCTGCTACAGTATATTGGATAATATGTTGGCAGTCTGCTACAGTATATTGAGAATATGTTGGCAGTCTGCTACAGTATATTGGAGTATATGTCGGCAGTCTGCTACAGTATATTGGAGAATATGTTGACAGTCTGCTACAGTATACTGGATAATATGTTGGCAGTCTGCTACAGTATACTGGAGAATATGTTGGCAGTCTGCTACAGTATACTGGAGAATATGTTGGCAGTCTGCTACAGTATATTGGAGAATATGTTGACAGTCTGCTACAGTATACTGGAGAATATGTTGGCAGTCTGCTACAGTATATTAGAGAATATGTTGGCAGTCTGCTACAGTATATTGGAGTATATGTTGGCAGTCTGCTACAGTATATTGGAGAATATGATGGCAGTCTGCAACAGTATATTGGATAATATGTTGGCAGTCTGCTACAGTATATTGGAGAATATGTTGGCAGTCTGCTACAGTATATTGGAGAATATGTTGGCAGTCTGCTACAGTATACTGGAGAATATGTTGGCAGTCTGCTACAGTATATTGGAGAATAAGTTGGCAGTCTGCTACAGTATATTGGAGAATATGTTGACAGTCTCCTACAGTATATTGGAGAATATGTTGGCGGTCTGCTACAGTATATTGGAGAATAAGTTGGCAGTCTGCTACAGTATATTGGAGAATATGTTGACAGTCTCCTACAGTATATTGGAGAATATGTTGGCGGTCTGCTACAGTATATTGGAGAATATGTTGGCAGTCTGCTACAGTATATTTGAGAATATGTTGACAGTCTGCTACAGTATATTGGAGAATATGATGGCAGTCTGCTACAGTATATTGGATAATATGTTGGCAGTCTGCTACAGTATATTGGAGAATATGTTGGCAGTCTGCTACAGTATATTGGAGAATATGTTGGCAGTCTGCTACAGTATATTGGAGAATATGTTGGCAGTCTGCTACAGTATATTGGAGAATATGTTGACAGTCTGCTACAGTATATTGGAGAATATGTTGACAGTCTGCTACAGTATACTGGAGAATATGTTGACAGTCTGCTACAGTATATTGGAGAATATGTTGACAGTCTGCTACAGTATACTGGAGAATATGTTGGCAGTCTGCTACAGTATATTGGAGAATATGTTGACAGTCTGCTACAGTATATTGGAGAATATGTTGGCAGTCTGCTACAGTATATTGGAGAATATGTTTGCAGTCTGCTACAGTATATTGGAGTATATGTTGGCAGTCTGCTACAGTATATTGGAGAATATGATGGCAGTCTGCTACAGTATATTGGATAATATGTTGGCAGTCTGCTACAGTATATTGGAGAATATGTTGGCAGTCTGCTACAGTATACTGGAGAATATGATGGCAGTCTGCTACAGTATATTGAGAATATGTTGGCAGTCTGCTACAGTATATTGGAGAATATGTTGGCAGTCTGCTACAGTATATTGGAGAATATGTTGCCAGTCTGCTACAGTATATTGGAGAATATGTTGACAGTCTGCTACAGTATATTGGAGTCTGCTAATATGTTGGCAGTCTGCTACAGTATACTGGAGAATATGTTGGCAGTCTGCTACAGTATATTGGAGAATATGTTGGCAGTCTGCTACAGTATATTGGAGAATATGTTGACAGTCTGCTACAGTATATTGGAGAATATGTTGGCAGTCTGCTATAGTATACTGGAGAATATGTTGGCAGTCTGCTACAGTATACTGGAGAATATGTTGACAGTCTGCTACAGTATACTGGATAATATGTTGGCAGTCTGCTACAGTATATTGTAGAATATGTTGCCAGTCTGCTACAGTATATTGGAGAATATGTTGCCAGTCTGCTACAGTATACTGGAAAATATGATGGCAGTCTGCTACAGTATATTGGAGAATATGTTGGCAGTCTGCTACAGTATACTGGAGAATATGTTTACAGTCTGCTACAGTATATTGGAGAATATGTTGGCAGTCTGCTACAGTATACTGGAGAATATGTTGACAGTCTGCTACAGTATACTGGAGAATATGTTGGCAGTCTGCTACAGTATATTGGAGAATAAGTTGGCAGTCTGCTACAGTATATTGGAGAATATGTTGACAGTCTCCTACAGTATATTGGAGAATATGTTGGCAGTCTGCTACAGTATATTGGAGAATATGATGGCAGTCTGCTACAGTATACTGGAGAATATGTTGACAGTCTGCTACAGTATACTGGATAATATGTTGGCAGTCTGATACAGTATATTGGAGAATATGTTGGCAGTCTGCTACAGTATATTGGAGAATATGTTTACAGTCTGCTACAGTATATTGGAGAATATGTTGGCAGTCTGCTACAGTATATTGGAGAATATGTTGGCAGTCTGCTACAGTATATTGGAGAATATGATGGTAGTCTGCTACAGTATATTTGAGAATATGTTGACAGTCTGCTACAGTATACTGGAGAATATGTTGGCAGTCTGCTACAGTATACTGGAGAACATGATGGCAGTCTGCTACTGTATACTGGAGAATATGTTGACAGTCTGCTACAGTATACTGGAGAATATGTTGGCTGTCTGCTACAGTATACTGGAGAATATGTTGACAGTCTGCTACAGTATATTGGAGAATATGTTGACAGTCTGCTACAGTATACTGGAGAATATGTTGGCTGTCTGCTACAGTATATTGAAGAATATGTTGGCAGTCTGCTACAGTATACTGGGGAATATGTTGACAGTCTGCTACAGTATATTGGAGAATATGTTGGCAGTCTGCTACAGTATATTGGAGAATATGTTGACAGTCTGCTACAGTATATTGGAGAATATGTTGACAGTCTGCTACAGTATATTGGAGAATATGTTGACAGTCTGCTACAGTATATTGAAGAATATGTTGGCAGTCTGCTACAGTATATTGGAGAATATGTTGGCAGTCTGCTACAGTATATTGGAGAATATGATGGTAGTCTGCTACAGTATATTGGAGAATATGTTGGCAGTCTGCTACAGTATATTGGAGAATATGATGGTAGTCTGCTACAGTATATTGGAGAATATGTTGGCAGTCTGCTACAGTATATTGGAGAATTTGTTGACAGTCTGCTACAGTATATTGGAGAATATGTTGACAGTCTGCTACAGTATATTGGAGAATATGTTGGCAGTCTGCTACAGTATATTGGAGAATATGTTGGCAGTCTGCTACAGTATATTGGAGAATATGTTGACAGTCTGCTACAGTATATTGGAGAATATGTTGGCAGTCTGCTACAGTATATTGAGAATATGTTGGCAGTCTGCTACAGTATACTGGAGAATATGTTGGCAGTCTGCTACAGTATATTGGAGAATATGTTGGCAGTCTGCTCATATTGAGAATATGTTGGCAGTCTGCTACAGTATATTGGAGAATATGTTGGCAGTCTGCTACAGTATACTGGATAATATGTTGGCAGTCTGCTACAGTATACTGGAGAATATGATGGCAGTCTGCTACAGTATATTGGAGAATATGTTGGCAGTCTGCTACAGTATACTGGGGAATATGTTGGCAGTCTGCTACAGTATATTGGAGAATAAGTTGGCAGTCTGCTACAGTATATTGGAGAATATGTTGACAGTCTGCTACAGTATATTGGAGAATATGTTGACAGTCTGCTACAGTATATTGGATAATATGTTGGCAGTCTGCTACAGTATATTGGAGAATATGTTGACAGTCTGCTACACTTTTTACCGATTCTCCCTGTAGATTTTGGGATTCTGTCCTGTGTTCCCTTTACCTGAGAGCCAAGGGCTGAATCCCCCAACTTGAGAAACGGAATGCCAACTTGAGGTTGTGCATACATTAGGCATCGATGGTAGTAAGAGATTTGTTAGGTAACTTCATAAGCCCCAATAGAACAATTGCTTTGTGCTTTGAGATACCAGTTAAAACACAGACTGGATTAGACTTGGCGTAGTCATGAATTATATATTTTTTAAAGACAGACATTTCTAAGTATAATCAAACATTTTTTTTACAGTGTTTGTTGTTTTACAAATTTAGGGTTGGGCTTTTCATTTTACTCTGTCATGAGGCAACTTCACATCGCCCCTCATAACGCCATAGGACTTCATAAGCCCACAGGACTTCATAAGCCACAGGACTTCATAACGCCACAGGACTTCATAATGCCACAGGACTTCATAAGCCACAGGACTTCATAACCCCATAGGACTTCATAACCCCATAGGACTTCATAACGCCACAGGACTTCATAATGCCACAGGACTTCATAAGCCACAGGACTTCATAATGCCACAGGACTTCATAACCCCATAGGACTTCATAATGCCACAGGACTTCATAACGCCATAGGACTTCATAAGCCACAGGACTTCATAAGCCACAGGACTTCATAACCCCATAGGACTTCATAATGCCACAGGACTTCATAACGCCATAGGACTTCATAATGCCACAGGACTTCATAAGCCACAGGACTTCATAACGCCATAGGACTTCATAATGCCACAGGACTTCATAACGCCATAGGACTTCATAATGCCACAGGACTTCATAATGCCACAGGACTTCATAAGCCACAGGACTTCATAACCCCATAGGACTTCATAATGCCACAGGACTTCATAACGCCATAGGACTTCATAATGCCACAGGACTTCATCATCCATAGGACTTCATAAGCCACAGGACTTCATAACGCCATAGGACTTCATCATCAATAACGCACAGGACTTCATAAGCCACAGGACTTCATAACGCACAGGACTTCATAATGCCGTATCAGATATTCTCTATTAGCGTTCCTCAACACCACATAATTACACCCATCAGCAAGACAGGGCATCATGATGATCATCAATCGCATCAGATTCCTAATCATCAGCAGGGTTCATCATCAATCGCATCAGATTCCTAATCATCAGCAGGGTTCATCATCAATCGCATCAGATTCCTAATCATCAACAGGGTTCCTCATCAATCGCATCAGATTCCTAATCATCAACAGGGTTCCTCATCAATAGCATCAGATTCCTAATCATCAACAGGGTTCCTCATCAATAGCATCAGATTCCTAATCATCAACAGGGTTCCTCATCAATAGCATCAGTAGAACAGACACCAGGTAGCTGCATACATGATAGAGCCAGTAAAACAACAAACAAAACATACATCAAGGCTTTCTTCACAAGCACATTGTATTTCATATAATAACATCTCCAATTGGTTGTTTTGTTTGTATAACATATAGGACCATTATATATAGGTACATTATGTATGTTGCGTGTATATAAAATAGTCACTTCATTAAAAAAAGTCAGAATTCATCTCAGATAAATCAAGAAATCTGTCATTCATTTAGACATTTTTTTTTTTGCTGAGGAGATCTTCGTTGCGCAATTTAACATCTAGCTAAGGTGTTTGGTGCAGTATTTCTCCATTTCAAAATGTGCCTGAAAAACTGGTCAGTGCACTGCATTCAGTCTATCGAGTCGGGAAAGTCTGGCTGTGCTCAGGACTGATTTCTGAGAACTATAACCTGTCTACAACTTCATCATCCGCAAGCTGTCAAACTATGGTAAATAAAGCACAAGCTAAATGCTGTTTATCAGCCCCCCCCCCAAAAAAAATGCTATTTGGCTAAGTTCTAACTCTGTGTTTGTCAATGAGGCTAGCAGTCACATGGAGCAACCAGGCCACAATTTAATTACATTTTTATTTATTTAACTAGGCAAGTCAGTTAAGAACAAATTCTTATTTACAATGACGGCCTACCCCGGGACAAACCCGGAGAACTCTGGGCCAATTGTGCGCTGTCCTATGGGACTCCCAATCAACTTATCAAGTCACTGGGCAAGTGGGCATGATCCTAATCAAATCAAATTGTATTTGTCATATGAACCTAATCCATATCCACCCATCCTGTATGTCAAACATAGTTTTGGACGAGTCTGACTTTATGGCCAAAATGATCCTATTTACACTTTGTAGTCAATTTTGACACTATAATCAATGTTTCTGACTCATACCCAGCTAGCACAGTGGATCTGGGCTGATTCCAGCTGAGTCGGGGGACTCAGCCAAGAGTCAGGTGTGAGTTATCTGGCCCAAATGTATCACTTGGACCTCGGGCCGATTCGGGCTACTCTCTGGCAGATGATTACAAGGGCTGCTTTATATAATTAACATATGGTTATTTATTTTTCCATATTTTCTCATTGTTTCTGTGATCAAAAAATACAAATAACATTTAAACTAAATTATTTAAGAGTACTGTGTAGTATTTTAGTATTTTGATACTTTGTGCAAGGCAATTGATAGGCATTAAAAACTTTGTGGATGGAGCCTCCCGACTGTATGTATAAAATGTATAATAGTGATATTTAAAATTACTAAATTGGGTAGTTTTGTATACATTTATAAAAATTTGGATCGGGCCGCTTCTGGTGATTCTGGTGAGATGCTGGCAAAGTCGGCTGAATTCCAGTAGATGGAAACAGGCCGATGTACTTGGGCCGGTTCTGGGCAGTCGTTAATTTTGATTCTGTGTCGAGTCCAACACCCGATTCTGGGCCGATTCAATCAGTTCCGGTCTCCCGGAAGATGGCCGCTTCTGGGCCAGATTCCTCATTGCTAGCTGGGTATCGATGCCACTTAGGCCGTTTAAAACCACAGAAGTTGGTTCTAAAGGAAAAGGAGCATTGGAATATGTCTGATCACATCTTATAGTACTTTCCGCATCCCAAATGACACTCTATCCCAAATATACGGCCCTGATCAACAGTAGTACGCTATATAGGGAATAGGGTACCATTTGCGACGCAGACCCTAGTCCCTTTGCACTATTTCAATCTGATGATGTCATGGGCTCTCCAGTAATGTCCAGTAATGTCTACGTATGTCCTGTAATGTCCTGTAATGTTCAGGAATGTCCTGTAATGTCCAGTAATGTCCTGTAATGTCCTGTAATGTCCAGTAATGTCCAGTAATGTCCTGTAATGTCCTGTAATGTCCTGTAATGTCCAGTAATGTCCAGTAATGTCCAGTAATGTCCTGTAATGTCCTGTAATGTCCAGTAATGTCCAGTAATGTCCAGTAATGTCCTGTAATGTCCTGTAATGTCCAGTAATGTCCAGTAATGTCCTGTAATGTCCTGTAATGTTCAGGAATGTCCTGTAATGTCCAGTAATGTCCTGTAATGTCCTGTAATGTCCAGTAATGTCCTGTAATGTCTACTTATGTCCTGTAATGTCCAGTAATGTCTACGTATGTCCTGTAATGTCCTGTAATGTCCAGTAATGTCCAGTAATGTCCAGTAATGTCCAGTAATGTCCTGTAATGTCCAGTAATGTCCAGTAATGTCCTGTAATGTCCAGCAATGTCCTGTAATGTCCAGTAATGTCCTGTAATGTCCAGTAATGTCCAGTAATGTCCTGTAATGTCCTGTAATGTCCTGTAATGTCCTGTAATGTCCAGTAATGTCCAGTAATGTCCAGTAATGTCCTGTAATGTCCAGTAATGTCCTGTAATGTCCTGTAATGTCCAGTAATGTCCTGTAATGTCCTGTAATGTCCTGTAATGTCCTGTAATGTCCTGTAATGTCCTGTAATGTCCTGTAATGTCCTGTAATGTCCAGTAATGTCCAGTAATGTCCTGTAATGTCCAGTAATGTCCTGTAATGTCCTCTAATGTCCTGTAATGTCCTGTAATGTCCAGTAATGTCCTGTAATGTCCAGTAATGTCCTGTAATGTCCTGTAATGTCCTGTAATGTCCTGTAATGTCCAGTAATGTCCAGTAATGTCCTGTAATGTCCAGTAATGTCCTGTAATGTCCAGTAATGTCCAGTAATGTCCTGTAATGTCCTGTAATGTCCAGTAATGTCCTGTAATGTCCTGTAATGTCCTGTAATGTCCTGTAATGTCCTGTAATGTCCTGTAATGTCCAGTAATGTCCTGTAATGTCCAGTAATGTCCTAATGTCCTGTAATGTCCTGTAATGTCCTGTCCAGTAATGTCCTGTAATGTCCTGTAATGTCCTGTAATGTCCTGTAATGTCCTGTAATGTCCTGTAATGTCCTGTAATGTCCTGTAATGTCCTGTAATGTCCTGTAATGTCCTGTAATGTCCTGTAATGTCCTGTAATGTCCTCTAATGTCCTGTAATGTCCTGTAATGTCCTGTAATGTCCTGTAATGTCCAGTAATGTCCTGTAATGTCCAGTAATGTCCTGTAATGTCCAGTAATGTCCAGTAATGTCCTGTAATGTCCTCTAATGTCCTGTAATGTCCTGTAATGTCCTGTAATGTCCTGTAATGTCCTGACCTTGATTTTTTTGCAGAAGTATTTTTAGAACTCAGACTTTCGAAGATGAGTCTTTAAAAAAAATGTAAAACTCAACAACAACAAAAAAACATCTGCTTAAGTGTGTGTACATTACTGTATTTACTTGGGATATTGTTTTTCAATGGGAAAGGCTCCAAACTAGCTGAATCTGGAGGGCGTCTTTAATGACCCGTCATGTTCTATGGAGTTCAGAGCACTTCTCTACAGAGCTACGGTAGCTACAAGTATCATCTACAAAGACATTTCAAAAACACAATGGTCAAAAGAAAGACAAAACCGAATGTAAAGTGAGCGCTGTCTATTGTTAGGAGGAGAGGTCAAACCAGAATGCAGATCTAGAAGATGACAGTTAGGGGGTAGAGCAAAGGCTTGGATAACAACCTTGTGTGTGTGTGTGTGTGTGTGTGTGTGTGTGTGTGTGTGTGTGTGTGTGTGTGTGTGTGTGTGTGTGTGTGTGCATTTGCGTCATATGCATGTGCACATGCGTGTTGGCCCACAGGTTGAAATTGTGTACTGTATGTATGATTATGAGAAATCAGGTCGTAGGGAAAGCAACCCGTTTAATAGCTGCCTATGTTTGGCTGTTACAGTACATAACTCTCCTCCCTCCTCCCCCTGTGTGGTTGGACTGTGTTTGGCTGTTACTGTAGGTGTACGTACCCCTCCTGACTCTACACCCTTTGTGGTTGGGTCGTTCTGCAGCTGTGGTGATGAGACAACAAGGCCGTTCTCTCACTGGGGCTGAAAATCTCCTCTGGTGAGATGGCCTGGTCTATATGAGGACAGTCTTCATTGGCTAGAGCTGCGTTGGCCGCCTCCCCATTCAGCTTGGAATCTTCAGACAGACACACAGGAGATTCCATGGAAATAGAATTAGAACAGGAGATTCCATAGAAAGAATTAGAACAGGAGATTCTGTGGAAACAGAATTAGAACAGGAAATTCCATGGAAACAGAATTAGAACAGGAGATTCCATATACAGTGGTGCAAAAAAGTATTTAGTCAGCCACCAATAAGGCAAGTTCTCCCACTTAAAAAGATGAGATAGGCATGTCATTTTGTCTGTCATAGTTGACCTATGATGAAAATTACAGGCCTCTCTCATCTTTTTAAGTGGGAGAACTTGCACAATTGGTGGCTGACTGAATACTTTTTTGCCCCACTGTAAATATAATTAGAACAGGAGATTCCATAGAAATAGAATTAGAACAGGAGATTCCATTTAGAACAGGAGATTCCATAGAAATAGAATAAGAACAGGAGATTCCATAGAAATATAATTAGAACAGGAGATTCCATGGAAATAGAATTAGAACAGGAGATTCCATTGAAATAGAATTAGAACAGGAGATTCAATAGAATTAGAATTAGAACAGGACATTCCATGGAAATAGAATTAGAACTGGAGAATCCATGTAAATAACATTAGAACAGGAGATTCCATAGAAACAGAATTAGAACAGGAGATTCAATAGAATTAGAATTAGAACAGGACATTCCATGGAAATAGAATTAGAAGAAATAGAATTAGAACAGGAGATTCTATATCAATAGAATTAGAACAGGAGATTCCATAGAAATTGGAATTAGAAAAGGACAATCCATAGAAATAGATTTAGAACAGGAGATTCCATAGAAATAGAATTAGAACAGGAGAATCCATGTAATTAACATTAGAACAGGAGATTCCAAAGAAATATAATTAAAATTAGAACAAGAGATTCAATAGAATTAGAATTAGAACAGGAGATTCTATATCAATAGAATTAGAACAGGAGATTCCATAGAAATAGAATTAGAACAGGACAATCCATGTAAATAACATTAGAACAGGAGATTCCATAGAAACAGAATTAGAACAGGAGATTCCATAGAAACAGGATTAGAACAGGAGATTCCATGGAAATAGAATTAGAACAGGAGATTCAATGGAAATAGAATTAGAACAGGAGATTCCATAGAAACAGAATTAGAACAGGAGATTCCATGGAAATAGAATTAGAACAGGAGATTCCATGGAAATAAAATTAGAACAGGAGATTCTGTGGAAACAGAATTAGAACAGGGGATTCCATAGAAATTGAATTAGAACAGGAAAATCCATGTAAATAACATTAGAACAGGAGATTCCAAAGAAATATAATTAAAATTAGAACAAGAGATTCATTAGAATTAGAACAGGAGATTCCATAGAAACAGAATTAGAACAGGAGATTCCATAGAAACAGAATTAGAACAGGAGATTCCATAGAAACAGAATTAGAACAGGAGATTCCATAGAAACAGAATTAGAACAGGAGATTCCATAGAAACAGAATTAGAACAGGCGATTCCATAGAAACAGAATTAGAATAGGACATTCCATAGAAACAGAATTAGAACAGGACATTCCATAGAAACAGAATCAGATCAGGAGATTCCATAGAAGTAAAATTAGAATATAATTTCTCCAGGAGATACAGACAACAAGGTCAAACACTCTGATCAAATAAAACATTTAAATGCTTCTTGTCCAACTGCCAACCAAGAGACCAGAGCAGAGAACTGCAACAATTAGATAAACGGGCATCCCAATTCAATTCAATACAACTTCATTCCTTCCCTCAGAGGCTAACCTCCCTTTAATCAGTGCTGAAGTCTGGCAAAAGTTAATCATATGATGTTTAGTAACAAACAACAACATTACCAGCTTAAAGGAGCTACATATAGGATTTTTTAAACAACAAAAACATAATTTAAAGAAAATATCCATAATATAGCTGCAGTAATAGGGGAATGATATTGTTTTAAAGTGCTACTTACCCGCCAGTGTTGTGCTTGGCTGTGATATTCGCCTATTGATTTCTGCCGCTGGAGAGGCATCTGTTGTCAAAATGGGAAAACTGTTTTGACTTTGTGGCTGTGTTATCTAGTGGAAGTAGGGTCAAGTGACCAATATAGAAAATTCATAATTTCCTGGTTACTAAAATTCGACACTGTTTGCTCTATTTTGGGTTTATGTGAGGAAACAAGCATTGAACAGCGTAAGGAATTATTGTGTTATCTAAATCGCTGTGAAATATCTTTTAACCAAAATCAAAAGTGAAAAACGTAACTCTCCGTTATGTTACAGGGAAATTGGATGCAGGGGAGAAAATAAGTTTTGAATGGAGCATAGTGCTGTTGCAATTCACCTATCTTACAATGCTTTTTAAATGTATTTAACCTTAACTAGGCAAGTCAGTTAACAACAAATTCTTATTTACAATGACGGCCTACCCCGGCCAAACTCGGACGACACTGGGCCAATTGTGCACCGCTCCATGGGACTCCCAATCACGGCTGGATGTGACACAGCCTGGATTCGAACCAGGCACTGCAGTGACGCGTCTTGCACTGAAATGCTGTGCCACTCGGAAGCCCACATAGGGGAGAAGGTCTGAGAAATTCTAGGTGCAGCACCTTCAATTAGAAGGTACAATACATTCTGTATTGCACATATCCCAGCATGATTCAAATAAAATATTACTGACTGTTTAACCTCTCATGGGTAGGGGGCAGTATTTTCACTTCCGGATGAAAAGCGTGCCCAAAGTAAACTGCCTGTTACTCAGGCCCAGAATGGCTGTCACTTTAATTATAAGGCGAAGTCTTCCCAGATTGCAGTTCAAAGGGCTTCCACTAGATGTCAACAGTCTTTAGAAAGAGTTTCAGGCTTGTTTTTGGAAAAATGAGCCCGAAATTGTAGTTTTTCTAAGTGGCTCCCATTGTGGCTGTAGTTTTTCCAAGCGAGTAGACGAGAGTGAGTTCTTTGGTATTCTTCTCCGGTAAAGACAATAATGATTCTACGTCTTAAATTTTTACATTTATTTACATATTAGGGTACCTAAGGTTTCATTAGTAACGTTGTTTGACTTGTTTGGAATAGTTTATTAGTAATGTTTGGGATTCATTTTTTATGCATTTTGATGGAGGGAAACTGGGTGGATTATTGACTGAAGCGCGCCAGCTAAACTGAGTTTTATGGATATAAAGACGGACATTATCGAACAAAAGGACCATTTGTGATGTAACTGGGACCTTTAAGAGTGCCAACAGAAGATGATCATCAAAGGTAAGGCAATTATTATATTGCTATTTCTGACTTTCGTGTCGCACCTGCCTGGTTGAAATATGTTTTTCATGGTTTTGTATGCGTGGCGCTGTCCTCAGATAATCTCATGGTCTGCTTTCGTCGTAAAGCCTTTTTGAAATCTGACACAGCGGCTGGATTAACAAGAAGTTAAGCTTTATTTTGATGTATTACACTTTGCGATTTTATGAAAGTTAAATATTTATAATTCTGTAGTTTGAATTTCGAGCTCTGCAATTTCACCGGATGTTGGCCAGGTGGGACGCCCATAAGAAGCTAAATAAATTATACTAGCACTGATTCGGACAGTCAAAAGCAGGATTTGAAGCATGCTACAGAAGGATATTACAGTGTGTACAGTAGTAGTGGTGGTGATGGTGTCTGGACTCAGATGGTTAGTGGCGGGTGCATTTCAGTATGCTACGTCAGGTTAGTGGCGGGTGCATTTCAGTATGCTACGTCAGGTTAGTGGCGGGTGCATTTCAGTATGCTACGTCAGGTTAGTGGCGGGTGCATTTCAGTATGCTACGTCAGGTTAGTGGCGGGTGCATTTTAGTATGCTACGTCAGGTTAGTGGCGGGTGCATTTCAGTATGCTACGTCAGGTTAGTGGCGGGTGCATTTTAGTATGCTACGTCAGGTTAGTGGCGGGTGCATTTTAGTATGCTACGTCAGGTTAGTGGCGGGTGCATTTCAGTATGCTACGTCAGGTTAGTGGCGGGTGCATTTTAGTATGCTACGTCAGGTTAGTGGCGGGTGCATTTCAGTATGCTACGTCAGGTTAGTGGCGGGTGCATTTTAGTATGCTACGTCAGGTTAGTGGCGGGTGCATTTTAGTATGCTACGTCAGGTTAGTGGCGGGTGCATTTTAGTATGCTACGTCGGATGGTGCCAACGTGAGACAAGTATGTCAGCCTTAAAAAACATCAACCCACTTGACCTGACAAGTAGCAGCCTATTACCTCGGTAGCGCATGTTAGTCGCCTGCATTCAATGATCAGCACAAGTTTATGTGTGCCATGCTTGTCCATGTTAGTTAATGTGTGCCATGCTTGTCCATGTTAGTTCATGTGTGCCATGCTTGTCCATGTTAGTTCATGTGTGCCATGCTTGTCCATGTTAGTTCATGTGTGCCATGCTTGTCCATGTTAGTTAATGTGTGCCATGCTTGTCCATGTTAGTTAATGTGTGCCATGCTTGTCCATGTTAGTTCATGTGTGCCATGCTTGTCCATGTTAGTTCATGTGTGCCATGCTTGTCCATGTTAGTTAATGTGTGCCATGCTTGTCCATGTTAGTTAATGTGTGCCATGCTTGTCCATGTTAGTTCATGTGTGCCATGCTTGTCCATGTTAGTTCATGTGTGCCATGCTTGTCCATGTTAGTTCATGTGTGCCATGCTTGTCCATGTTAGTTAATGTGTGCCATGCTTGTCCATGTTAGTTAATGTGTGCCATGCTTGTCCATGTTAGTTCATGTGTGCCATGCTTGTCCATGTTAGTTCATGTGTGCCATGCTTGTCCATGTTAGTTAATGTGTGCCATGCTTGTCCATGTTAGTTCATGTGTGCCATGCTTGTCCATGTTAGTTAATGTGTGCCATGCTTGTCCATGTTAGTTCATGTGTGCCATGCTTGTCCATGTTAGTTCATGTGTGCCATGCTTGTCCATGTTAGTTAATGTGTGCCATGCTTGTCCATGTTAGTTCATGTGTGCCATGTACGGGTATTTAGTTTTACAGAATCTTTTACATATCTTTTCATTGCCTTGATGTAAGCCCCTTACACATATATGAATCTTCATTACATAATTATTACTATATAGGTGTGTGTGACACGGATGCAGACGCCTGACTGGCTGTGAGAGTGCTAGGAAGGTGGCAGTGAGTCATGTGCTACGTCCCAAGGGCTACATCTCAATCTGCTAATCATGAAGCTTATTGATCTTTTAATAAATGAGAGATGAATTTGTTCAATCAGAAGTTGCCGAGTTACCTGGTTGAGCCACTGGGAGTAGAGGGAGGGCGTCTACAGATAAACAGCGAGACAGACAGCGAGACAAACAGCGAGACAGACAGCGAGACAGACAGCGAGACCGACAGCGAGACCGACAGCGAGACAGACAGTGAGACCGACAGCGAGACCGACAGTGAGACCGACAGCGAGACCGACAGCGAGACAGACAGTAAGACAGACAGCGAGACCGACAGCGAGACCGACAGCGAGACAGACAGTAAGACAGACCGTGAGACAGACAGCGAGACCGACAGCGAGACAGACAGCGTTACGGACAGCGAGACGGACAGCGAGACGGACAGCGAGACAGACAGCGAGACAGACAGCGAGACAGACAGCGAGACAGACAGCGAGACCGACAGCTGGACCGACAGCGAGACAGACAGCATTACAGACAGCGAGACAGACAGCGAGACAGACAGCGAGACCGACAGCGAGACAGACAGTAAGACAGACAGCGAGACCGACAGCGAGACCGACAGCGAGACAGACAGTAAGACAGACCGTGAGACAGACAGCGAGACCGACAGCGAGACAGACAGCGTTACGGACAGCGAGACGGACAGCGAGACGGACAGCGAGACCGACAGTGAGACCGACAGCGAGACCGACAGCGAGACAGACAGTAAGACAGACAGCGAGACCGACAGCGAGACCGACAGCGAGACAGACAGTAAGACAGACCGTGAGACAGACAGCGAGACCGACAGCGAGACAGACAGCGTTACGGACAGCGAGACGGACAGCGAGACGGACAGCGAGACAGACAGCGAGACAGACAGCGAGACAGACAGCGAGACAGACAGCAAGACAGACAGCGAGACCGACAGCTGGACCGACAGCGAGACAGACAGCATTACAGACAGCGAGACAGACAGCGAGACCGACAGCGAGACAGACAGTAAGACAGACAGCGAGACCGACAGCGAGACCGACAGCGAGACAGACAGTAAGACAGACCGTGAGACAGACAGCGAGACCGACAGCGAGACAGACAGCGTTACGGACAGCGAGACGGACAGCGAGACGGACAGCGAGACAGACAGCGAGACAGACAGCGAGACAGACAGCGAGACCGACAGCTGGACCGACAGCGAGACAGACAGCATTACAGACAGCGAGACAGACAGCGAGACAGACAGCGTTACAGACAGCGAGACCGACAGCGAGACAGACAGTGAGACAGACCGTGAGACAGACAGCGAGACCGACAGCGAGACAGACAGCGTTACGGACAGCGAGACGGACAGCGAGACAGACAGCGAGACCGACAGCGAGACCGACAGCGAGACAGACAGCGTTACAGACAGCGAGACAGACAGCGTTATAGACAGCGAGACAGACAGCGAGACAGAGTGAGACAAATAGTGAGACAGACAGCGAGACACACAGCGAGACAGACAGCGAGACAGACAGTGAGAGAGACAGCGAGACAGACAGTGAGACACACAGCGTTACAGACAGCGAGACAGACAGTGAGAGAGACAGCGAGACAGACAGTGAGAGAGACAGTGAGAGAGACAGTGAGACACACAGCGAGACAGACAGTGAGAGAGACAGCGAGACAGACAGTGAGACACACAGCGAGACAGACAGTGAGAGAGACAGCGAGACAGACAGTGAGAGAGACAGCGTTACAGACAGCGAGACAGACAGTGAGAGAGACAGCGAGACAGACAGTGAGAGAGACAGCGAGACAGACAGCGAGACAAACAGCTGAATAGGATGTTGCAGGAGAGTTTGACTACAGAGAAGAGAAGAAATTAAGAGAGAAGGAGAGGAGAGAAAAGAAGAGATTTCTCACCTGGAAACTTCACTTTGAAGACGTCATCGTGTGTCAGAGTAATGTTTTGAGCCAGAGCCAAAACGGGGTGGACTAATTTCGGGCTTTCAGGAAGGAGCGGTGCTTTATGGGGCGTTGGAGGAGAGTTGATGCTGGACTTATAGTAGTTGGGTGATCCTGGTTGGGGTGCTCGTGGGATATGCTTGTTCTTCTTCTTTGGTAGCTTCTGCTTCGCCATGGCCAAGGAGTAATACATTCCAAAGTTGTTGACGATCACGGGGACGGGCATGGCGATGGTCAGTACACCCGACAAGGCGCACAGCGCTCCGACAAGCATGCCAGACCACGTCTGGGGGTACATGTCGCCGTAACCAAGGGTCGTCATGGTAACGACGGCCCACCAGAATCCGATGGGGATGTTCTTGAAGTGTGTGTGCTCGCTGGCGCGCGGGTCGGTCGGGTCCGCTCCCATCCGTTCGGCGTAGTAGATCATCGTGGCGAAGATGAGGACTCCGAGTGCGAGGAAGATGATGAGGAGTAGGAACTCATTGGTGCTAGCTCGTAACGTGTGACCCAGAACCCTCAGGCCCACGAAGTGACGGGTCAGCTTGAAGATACGCAGGATCCTGACGAACCTCACCACCCTCAGGAAACCCAGAACGTCCTTAGCCGCTTTAGACGACAGCCCACTCAGCCCGACCTCCAGGTAGAACGGTAAGATAGCCACGAAGTCGATAACGTTGAGAGCTTTCTTCATGAACTCCATCTTATCCGGACAGAATATGACTCTCATCATGAACTCAAAGGTAAACCAGACCACGCAGACGCCCTCGATATAGGTGAGATAGACCACCGTCTCCGTCTCCTGGTACACATGCTCCACCGTCACGTTGTCCACCAGCTCCAGCTCGGTGCGGTTCACGATGGGGTTGAAGAACTCGTGGGTCTCCAGGCAGAAGGTGGAGATGGACACGAGGATGAAGAACAGAGAGGCCAGGGCTATCCACTGTGGAGGGAGAGATGGGAGGAGAGAGGAGGGAAATGGAGAGGAGGACAGAGAGAAAGAGAGAGAGAGTGAAAAAGGGAGAGAGTAATGGGGGAGGGAGAGAGTGGGATAGGGAGTGAGGGGAGGAGTGGATAGAGGGGCGAGGAGGAGAGAGGGGAGTGGAGAGGAAAGGAGTGGGGAGGAGAGGGGAGGGGTATGGGAGAGCAGAGGAGTGGAGAGAGGGGAGGAAAGTGAGAAGTAGAGAGAGGGGAGAAGTGGAGAGAGGGGAGTGGAGGAGAGAAGAAAGGGGAGGAGTGGAGAGAAGGGAGGGGAGGAGAGAGTTTGGGATTTAGGGAATGATTTGACCCAAATACAATGCTTTTAGTTTTTTAAATATTTAGGACTAACATTTCTTGCCACCCATTCTGAAACTGAGTCGTTGCTGAGGAGCTGCTGACTTGACAGGAACTAATGGGGATCCATAATAAACCCCAGGAAGAGTAGCTGCTGCCTTGACAGGAACTAATGGGGATCCATAATAAACCCCAGGAAGAGTAGCTGCTGCCTTGACAGGAACTAATGGGGATCCATAATAAACCCCAGGAAGAGTAGCTGCTGCCTTGACAGGAACTAATGGGGATCCATAATAAACCCCAGGAAGAGTAGCTGCTGCCTTGACAGGAACTAATGAGGATCCATAATAAACCCCAGGAAGAGTAGCTGCTGCCTTGACAGAAACTAATGAGGATCCATAATAAACCCCAGGAAGAGTAGCTGCTGCCTTGGCAGGAACTAATGAGGATCCATAATAAACCCCAGGAAGAGTAGCTGCTGCCTTGACAGGAACTAATGGGGATCCATAATAAACCCCAGGAAGAGTAGCTGCTGCCTTGGCAGGAACTAATGAGGATCCATAATAAACACCAGGAAGAGTAGCTGCTGCCTTGACAGGAACTAATGAGGATAATTAATAAACCCCAGGAAGAGTAGCTGCTGCCTTGGCAGGAACTAATGGGTATCCATAATAAACCCCAGGAAGAGTAGCTGCTGCCTTGACAGGAACTAATGGGGATCCATCATAAACCCCAGGAAGAGTAGCTGCTGCCTTGGCAGGAACTAATGGGTATCCATGATAAATATAAATACAGGATATTTTGTGTGAAGTGACAATGTAGACCTCTTTCTGGGTTTATGGAAAAGTATGTGAACCCTTGGATTTAATAACTGGTTGACCCTCCTTTGGCAGCAATAACCTCAACCAAACGTTTTCTGTAGTTGCGGATCAGAACTGCACAACGGTCAGGAGGAATTTTGGACCATTCCTCTTTACAAAACTGTTTTCATTTCAGTAATATTCTTGTGATGTCTGGTGTGAACCGCTCTCTTGAGGTCATGCCACTGAATCTCAATCGGCTTGAGGTCAGGACTCTGACTGGGCCAATCCAGAAGGCGTGTTTTCTTCTGTTCAAGCCATTCTGTTGTTGATTTACTTCTGTGTTTTGGGTTGTTTCCTGTTGCGTCACCCAACTTCTGTTGAGCTTCAATTGGCCGACAGATAGCCTTACATTCTCCTGCAAAATGCCTCGATAAACTTGGGAATTCATTTTTCCGTCGATGATAGCAAAGCAGTCTGGGCCCTGAGGCAGCAAAGCAGCCCCAAACCATGATGCTCCCTCCACCAGACTTTACAGCTGGGATGAGGTGTTGATGTCGCTGTGCTGTGCTTTTTTTCATAGTGATGTGTGTTCCTTCCAAACGACTCAACTGTAGTTTCATCTGTCCACAGTTACCTTTGCAGGACGGCCACTCCTAGGGAGAGTAGCAACAGTGCTGAACTTTAGAGACAAATTGTCTTACTGTGGACTGATGAACGTCAAGGCTATTAGAGATACTTTTGTAATCCTTTCCAGCTTTATGCACGTTAACAATTCTTAATCTTAGGTCTTCTGAGATCTCTTTTGTTCGAGGCATTGATTCTCATCAGGCAATGCTTCCTGTGAACAGCAAACTAACATTTTGAGAGGTTTTTTTATAGGGCAAGGCAGCTCTAACCAACATCTCCAATCTTGTCTCATTGATTGGACTCCAGGTTAGCTGACTCCTGACTCCAATTAGCTTTTGGAGAAGTCATTAGCCTTTGAAGGTTCACATACTTTTCCCAACCTACACTGTGAATGTTTAAATGATGTATTCAATATAAACAGGAAAAATACAATAATTTGTGTGATAATAGTTTAAGCAGACTGTGTTTGTCTATTGTTGTGACTTAGATGAAGGTCAGATCAAATGTTATGGCCAATTTATGCAGAAATCCAGGTGATTCCAAAGGGTTCACATACTTTTTCTTGCCACTGTGTGTCTCCTCCTCACTACGCCCCGTGCTACGGGGTGGCAGGAAGCCTAGTGGGTAGAGCGTTGGGCTAGTAACCGAAAGGTTGCTAGATCGAATCCCCGAGCTGACAAGATAAAGAAATCTGTCATTCTGCCCCAGAACAGGCAGTTAACCCACTGTTCCAAGGCCGTTATTGTAAATAAGAATTTGTTCTTAACTGACTTGCCTGGTTAAAATGAAAAACAGGTCTCCTCCTCACCTGTTTCTCGTCTGTCTGTCAATAAATCTAATATGGAAGGAGAGTGACACTCCACTGCTGAAAAGAAAGACACTAAGAACGAGGTTGTTGTTACAGTAGAACAAAACACAAGCATCATCGTGAGGAGACAGAGTCGCGCTCAGGTTGTCATCTTGATAACACGACCTTGTCGCCAAGGACTCTGTTAGACGGCGTAAGTGGGGAAAACCCACTGCTAAATAAATTAGTTAGGTTCTCAAGGGTTTTGACTAGAGTGTTGACAACTACTGACAGAAGAGACATTTTCATACCAGCTTAGTAGAACCTTCGCAAAAGGTTAGGAGAATTAGGTTAAGGTTACCTAAAATTCTCTCCTTCTAACCTTCTACGAAAGTCACTTCTGTTCATAGCTGTACTCCATCTAGTCACAACCGTTTTCTAGTGCAGTCGTTAGTCTCACGTCACCATACTGCCAAGTTTAGTTCATTAACTCATGCAAGAAGCCAGCTAGAATCAAAGCTATAGGTTGTTCTAAGATTGTATTTTTCAAGCCGGAGAGTGAGGTTACAAAATCCAATTCTTACAAGAGCAACAGAAATTAATTTATACACTAAGCCAGGTGTTTTACACAGTGAGCTGCAGAAGTACATTCATCCTTTGTACCCGTAAGATATGGGTTCAAATACTGTTCAAAAATAGAATACTTTAGCCGAGCTCGATTGAGTATGTGTAAAGGAACTAATAGAACAGCCACAAAAGTGCAAACCCCTACCATCTGGTACTCCAGACAGGCTAAAGCAAGCACTCAACGTCTTTGAAAGACTTCAGATAGTATTTGAACCCAGACCCAGTACTCACAGAGACATGTCTATGCTTGTACCAACCAGCCAGTCAGGCAGACTAATGGAATGAATTATACATCTGGGAGGGGTGGGGGTGTGTGTGTGTGTGTGTGTGTGTGTCTGTGTGTGTGTGTGTGTGTGTGTTGCTAAGTGAGAGAAGTCTGGGTATGATTGAAGCTCAGAGTTAATGCAACACACACACACACATACTGTACACACACACACACACACACATACTGTACACACACACACTCAGTCATCGTCAGACCTTAAAGAGAATACATAGTAGAAAGAGTAGTTAGGTAGTCAGTGGGGTTTTACCTGGGAGAGAGCAGGCTGGGCAGGTAACAGGTTGGCTACAGTAGAGCTATAGCTGAGTTTTGTTTAAGGCAAACAGTTGCTGCCGGAAGAGTTCATTTCTTAGTCTTTGTCAACATCCTGTTTATTTTCTGTACAAAATGTATTGACCAATTAGTCTCGCATATGTTAATATTGTAAATAAAATCCTCTAAGATAGGTGAGCACCAGAACATCCTGTCTGTCTCCTCACTGTCCGTTCCGCCTCTTCGGGTACAGAACATCCTGTCTATCTCCTCACTGTCCGTTCCGCCTCTTCGGATACAGAACATCCTGTCTCTCTCCTCACTGTCCGTTCCGCCTCTTCGGGTACAGAATATCCTGTCTGTCTCCTCACTGTCCGTTCCGCCTCTTCGGGTACAGAACATCCTGTCTGTCTCCTCACTGTCCGTTCAGTCTCTTCGGGTACAGAACATCCTGTCTGTCTCCTCACTGTCCATTCCGCCTCTTCAAGGGTACATAACATCCTGTCTGTCTCCTCACTGTCCGTTCCGCCTCTTCGGGTACAGAACATCCGGTCTGTCTCTTCACTGTCCGTTCCTCCTCTTCGGGTACAGAACATCCTGTCTGTCTCCTCACTGTCCGTTCCGCCTCTTCGGGTACAGAACATCCTGTCTGTCTCCTCACTGTCCGTTCTGCCTCTTCAAGGGTACATAACATCCTGTCTGTCTCCTCACTGTCCGTTCCGCCTCTTCGGGTACAGAACATCCTGTCTGTCTCCTCACTGTCCGTTCCGCCTCTTCGGATACAGAACATCCTGTCTGTCTCCTCACTGTCCGTTCTGCCTCTTCGGATACAGAACATCCTGTCTGTCTCCTCACTGTCCGTTCTGCCTCTTTGGGTACATAACATCCTGTCTGTCTCCTCACTGTCCGTTCTGCCTCTTCGGGTACAGAACATCCTGTCTGTCTCCTCACTGTCCGTTCTGCCTCTTCGGGTACAGAACATCCTGTCTGTCTCCTCACTGTCCGTTCTGCCTCTTCGGGTACATAACATCCTGTCTGTCTCCTCACTGTCCGTTCTGCCTCTTCGGGTACAGAACATCCTGTCTGTCTCCTCACTGTCCGTTCTGCCTCTTTGGGTACATAACATCCTGTCTGTCTCCTCACTGTCCACTCAGCCTCTTTGGGTACATAACATCCTGTCTGTCTCCTCACTGTCCGTTCCGCCTCTTCGGGTACATAACATCCTGTCTGTCTCCTCACTGTCCGTTCTGCCTCTTTGGGTACATAACATCCTGTCTGTCTCCTCACTGTCCGTTCTGCCTCTTCGGGTACAGAACATCCTGTCTGTCTCCTCACTGTCCACTCAGCCTCTTCAAGGGTACAGAACATCCTGTCTGTCTCCTCACTGTCCGTTCTGCCTCTTTGGGTACATAACATCCTGTCTGTCTCCTCACTGTCCGTTCTGCCTCTTCGGGTACAGAACATCCTGTCTGTCTCCTCACTGTCCACTCAGCCTCTTCAAGGGTACAGAACATCCTGTCTGTCTCCTCACTGTCCGTTCTGCCTCTTCAAGGGTACAGAACATCCTGTCTGTCTCCTCACTGTCCACCCAGGCTCTTCAAGGGTACATAACATCCTGTCTGTCTCCTCACTGTCCGTTCCGCCTCTTTGGGTACAGAACATCCTGTCTGTCTCCTCACTGTCCACCCAGGCTCTTCAAGGGTACATAACATCCTGTCTGTCTCCTCACTGTCCGTTCCGCCTCTTCGGGTACAGAACATCCTGTCTGTCTCCTCACTTGGAGGCTGAGTTAAACATTTTGGGAACCCCTGGCCTAAAGTGACATCCTATTCTTGTCTCCTTGTCTCCTTCCCCAATCAGTAGTGGTATGGAGGTATTTGACTGTTGAAAGATACAATCGTCTAGGCATGGTTAATGTTGCTTTATCCTTCCCATGTGTTATCAGATAGGTGTGTAGAAGAAGGAGAAGAGGTGAAGAGTGGAAACCAGCCGGATCCCTCATCAACTTATCTTTGCACGAACAGTCAAGTTAGTACTCAATCACAACATCAGCTAAAATAAAGCCCCTTGGTCTTCTGCCCTCTGAACAACTGAAGCCCTCTTCATTACCGTAGACTAGATTACATTTTCAGTTCTGATTAATGTGTAACTCCATGTATCTGCTATTTGTGTTTCCAGATAAGACCCGTCATATGTTCCCTGATTTAAGAGGTGATGACCAATCCACTACCAGTGTCAACTCTTCTCCTGACATGAACTGAAGCCATGTACCATGTGCCCTCATCCATTGGAGCATTGCATGCTTCCTCTTCAAGCACTGTGAGTAGCCCAGCCAATGTTATTTCATTACTGTGTGAACGGTCAATGAAAATTCAGTAACAAAATCACATTATTACACATCAATGAGATTTTACTCCCTGCTTGGACTAGATCATTCATTCATAGCTGTGTTGTCTAACTGTGTTGGGTATTGGTGTTTTTTTTGTTGTGTTTCCAGTGAAATCCTGTCCTGCCCTCAGCGGAAGATTTGAGCTCTTCTCCAACACCCTCCATCCAAGATGAGCCTGTCATGCCCTGAAGTCAAGCTTCTGAAGACATCAAACCGTCCTGTCGTGCCCTGAAGTCAAGCTTCTGAAGACATCAAACCGTCCTGTCATGTCCTGAAGTCAAGCCTACATCACTATAGCCTGAGTACCGTGGATGGTTTACATCACTATAGCCTGAGTACCGTGGATGGTTTACATCACTATAGCCTGAGTACCGTGGATGGTTTACATCACTATAGCCTGAGTACCGTGGATGGTTTACATCACTATAGCCTGAGTACTGTGGATGGTTTACATCACTATAGCCTGAGTACTGTGGATGGTTTACATCACTATAGCCTGAGTACTGTGGATGGTTTACATCACTATAGCCTGAGTACGGTGGATGGTTTACATCACTATAGCCTGAGTACGGTGGATGGTTTACATCACTATAGCCTGAGTACCGTGGATGGTTTACATCACTATAGCCTGAGTACCGTGGATGGTTTACATCACTATAGCCTGAGTACTGTGGATGGTTTACATCACTATAGCCTGAGTACTGTGGATGGTTTACATCACTATAGCCTGAGTACCGTGGATGGTTTACATCACTATAGCCTGAGTACGGTGGATGGTTTACATCACTATAGCCTGAGTACCGTGGATGGTTTACGTCACTATAGCCTGAGTACGGTGGATGGTTTACATCACTATAGCCTGAGTACCGTGCCTCACTTCAACAGCTGATGAACATAGAAATACAATAACCTGCATTCCAAAAGTCAACCTATTCCCTATATAGTGCACTACTTTACACCAGAGCCCGATAGAACCTTATTCCCTGTATAGTGCACTACTTTAGACCAGAGCCCTATTCCCTATATAGTGTACAACATTAGACCATAACCCAATTCACTATATAGTGCACCATCCTATTCCCTATATAGTGCACTACTTTAGACCAGAGCCCTATAGAACCCTATTCCCTATATAGTGCACTACTTTAGACCAGAGCCCTATAGAACCCTATTCCCTATATAGTGCACTACTTTAGACCAGATCCCTATAGAACCCTATTCCCTATATAGTGCACTACTTTAGACCAGAGCCCTATAGAACCCTATTCCCTATATAGTACACTACTTTAGACCAGAGCCCTGTAGAACCCTATTCCCTATATAGTGCACTACTTTAGACCAGAGCCCTATAGAACCCAATTCCCTATATAGTACACTACTTTAGACCAGAGCCCTATAGAACCCTATTCCCAATATAGTGCACTACTTTAGACCAGACCCCTATAGAACCCTATTCCCTATATAGTGCACTACTTTAGACCAGAGCCCTATAGAACCCAATTCCCTATATAGTACACTACTTTAGACCAGAGCCCTATAAAACCCTATTCCCAATATAGTGCACTACTTTAGACCAGACCCCTATAGAACCCTATCCCCTATATAGTGCACTACTTTAGACCAGAGCCCTATAGAACCCTATTCCCTATATAGTGCACTACTTTAGACCAGATCCCTATAGAACCCAATTCCCTATATAGTACACTACTTTAGACCAGAGCCCTATAGAACCCTAGGTCAGGCCCACCATCAGAACTGAAACAAATCAGTCAGGCCCACCATCAGAACTGAAACAAATCAGTCAGGCCCACCATCAGAACTGAAACAAATCAGCCAGGCCCAGCATCAGAACTGAAACAAATCAGTCAGGCCCACCATCAGAACTGAAACAAATCAGTCAGGCCCACCATCAGAACTGAAACAAATCAGTCAGGCCCACCATCAGAACTGAAACAAATCAGTCAGGCCCACCATCAGAACTGAAACAAATCAGCCAGGCCCACCATCAGAACTGAAACAAATCAGTCAGGCCCACCATCAGAACTGAAACAAATCAGTCAGGCCCACCATCAGAACTGAAACAAATCAGCCAGGCCCACCATCAGAACTGAAACAAATCAGTCAGGCCCACCATCAGAACTGAAACAAATCAGTCAGGCCCACCATCAGAACTGAAAGAAATCAGCCAGGCCCACCATCAGAACTGAAACAAATCAGTCAGGCCCACCATCAGAACTGAAACAAATCAGTCAGGCCCACCATCAGAACTGAAACAAATCAGTCAGGCCCACCATCAGAACTGAAACAAATCAGTCAGGCTCACCATCAGAACTGAAACAAATCAGTCAGGCTCACCATCAGAACTGAAACAAATCAGTCAGTCCCACCATCAGAACTGAAACAAATCAGTCAGGCCCACCATCAGAACTGAAACAAATCAGCCAGGCCCACCATCAGAACTGAAACAAATCAGCCAGGCCCACCATCAGAACTGAAACAAATCAGTCAGGCCCACCATCAGAACTGAAACAAATCAGTCAGGCCCACCATCAGAACTGAAACAAATCAGTCAGGCCCACCATCAGAACTGAAACAAATCAGCCAGGCCCACCATCAGAACTGAAACAAATCAGTCAGGCCCACCATCAGAACTGAAACAAATCAGTCAGGCCCACCATCAGAACTGAAACAAATCAGCCAGGCCCACCATCAGAACTGAAACAAATCAGTCAGGCCCACCATCAGAACTGAAACAAATCAGCCAGGCCCACCATCAGAACTGAAACAAATCAGCCAGGCCCACCATCAGAACTGAAACAAATCAGTCAGGCCCACCATCAGAACTGAAACAAATCAGTCAGGCCCACCATCAGAACTGAAACAAATCAGTCAGGCCCACCATCAGAACTGAAACAAATCAGTCAGGCCCACCATCAGAACTGAAACAAATCAGCCAGGCCCACCATCAGAACTGAAACAAATCAGTCAGGCCCACCATCAGAACTGAAACAAATCAGTCAGGCCCACCATCAGAACTGAAACAAATCAGTCAGGCCCACCATCAGAACTGAAAAATCAATGTGTCTCCCCGACAATTGTCAAAGATATCAGTCACCCCCCAAGAGACAAAGTACAATTTCCATCCTGAAACAGTCAACCACACACTTCCTCTGAAAGAAATTAGAAACAAACCATTAAAAACCTTTTTGTTGACAAACATGTCACTCTGTGAAAGTGAACCCCTTTGGATCTGTACTGTTGTTCAAAGGCTGTTTCAATTGAAAGCGGGCCGTGCTCCTGTTTCTGAACAGTGGACTGGGTACAGCATAGCCTGTAACACTATCCGTGCTGTCAAATGAGCTCAAAGCTTCTTTCATCAGTCGCTTTCATTGTAGCAGACTTCAGTTGCTTCCAAAATGGCAAACTATTCCCTATATATTGCACTCCTTTTCACCAGGGCTCTGTTCAAAAGTAGTACACTATATGGGGAATAGGGTGCTACAGTATTTGGGACAAGCGCTCATTCCCTGTGATGTCCTCCTGCCTCTCTGCCACAGCCACAGAGGCTCAGTGCTAACAGAGGCTCAGTGCTAGCCCTCATTCTGCCACAGAGGCTCAGTGCTAACAGAGGCTCAGTGCTAGCCCTCATTCTGCCACAGAGGCTCAGTGCTAACAGAGGCTCAGTGCTAGCCCTCATTCTGCCACAGAGGCTCAGTGCTAACAGAGCCTCAGTGCTAGCCCTCATTCTGCCACAGAGGCTCAGTGCTAACAGAGCCTCAGTGCTAGCCCTCATTCTGCCACAGAGGCTCAGTGCTAACAGAGCCTCAGTGCTAGCCCTCATTCTGCCACAGAGGCTCAGTGCTAACAGAGCCTCAGTGCTAGCCCTCATTCTGCCACAGAGGCTCAGTGCTAACAGAGGCTCAGTGCTAACAGAGGCTCAGTGCTAACAGAGCCTCAGTGCTAGCCCTCATTCTGCCACAGAGGCTCAGTGCTAACAGAGGCTCAGTGCTAACAGAGCCTCAGTGCTAGCCCTCATTCTGCCACAGAGGCTCAGTGCTAACAGAGCCTCAGTGCTAGCCCTCATTTTGCCACAGCGGCTCAGTGCTAACAGAGTATTTAGACAAATGCACTTATACACTATATGACCAAAAGTATGCGCTTGTCGGAACATCTATTTCCAAAATCATGGGCATTATTATGGAGTTGGTCCTCGCCTCGCCTCCACTCTTCTGGGCTTTCTACTAGATGTTGGAACATTGCTGCTATAACAGCCTCCACTCTTCTGGGAAGGCTTTCCACTAGATGTTGGAACATTGCTGCTATAACAGCCTCCACTCTTTTGGGAAGGCTTTACACTAGATGTTGGAACATTGCTGCTATAACAGCCTCCACTCTTCTGGGAAGGCTTTCCACTAGATGTTGGAACATTGCTGCTATAACAGCCTCCACTCTTCTGGGAAGGCTTTCCACTAGATGTTGGAACATTGCTGCTATAACAGCCTCCACTCTTCTGGGCTTTCTACTAGATGTTGGAACATTGCTGCTATAACAGCCTCCACTCTTCTGGGAAGGCTTTCCACTAGATGTTGGACCATTGCTGCTATAATAGCCTCCACTCTTCTGGGCTTTCTACTAGATGTTGGAACATTGCTGCTATAACAGCCTCCACTCTTCTGGGCTTTCCACTAGATGTTGGAACATTGCTGCTATAACAGCCTCCACTCTTCTGGGAAGGCTTTCCACTAGATGCTGGAACATTGCTGCTATAACAGCCTCTACTCTTCTGGGCTTTCTACTAGATGTTGGAACATTGCTGCTATAACAGCCTCCACTCTTCTGGGAAGGCTTTCCACTAGATGTTGGACCATTGCTGCTATAAACAGCCTTCACTCTTCTGGGAAGGCTTTCCACTAGATGTTGGAACATTGCTGCTATAACAGCCTCCACTCTTCTGGGCTTTCCACTAGATGTTGGAACATTGGGAGGTTGAGCACTGATGTTGGGCGATTAGGCCTGGCTCGCAGTCGGCGTTCCGTTTAATCCCAAAGGTGTTCGCATGGGGTTGAGGTGCACGGGGGGGGTATTGTCATGTCATGCTGAAACAGGAAACTGTTTCCACAAAGTCGGAAGCACAGAATTGTCTAGATTATTATTGTATGCAAGGGGTCCAAACCATGAAAAACAGCCTCACACCATTTTTACTCCTCCACCAAACTTTACAGTTGTCACTAAGCATTGTGGTAGGATTCGTTCTCCTGGCATCCGCCAAACCCAGATTCGTCCGTCGGACTAACAGATGGTGAAGCAAGATTCATCACAACAGAGAACGTGTATCTACTGCTTCAGAGTCCAATGGTGGCGAGCTTTATACCACTCCAGCCGACGCTTGGCATTGCGCATGGTGATCTTAGGCTTGTGTGCGGCTGCTTGGCCATGGAAAGACATTTCACAAACAGTTCTTGTGCTGATGTTGCTTTCCAGAGGCAGTTTGGAACTCTGTAGAAAGTGTTGCAACCGAGGACAGACGATTTTTACACGTTACTTGCTTCGGCACTCGGCAGTCCCGTTCTGTGAGCTTGTGTGGCCTACCACTTCGTGGCTGAGCCGTTGTTGCTCCTAGAAGTTTCCACTTCACAATACTAGCACTTACAGTTGACCGGGGCAACTCTAGCAGGACAGAAATTTGACAAACTGACTTGTTGGAAAGGTGGCATCCTATGATGGTGCCACGTTGAAAGTCACTGCACTCTTCCATATGGGCCATTCTACTGCCAATGTTTGTCAATGGAGATTGAATGTCTGTGGGCTCGATTTTTAGACACTTGTCACCAGGGAGTGGCTGAAATAGCCAAATCCACTAATTTAAATGGGTGTCCACATACTTTTGTATATACAGTGCCTTCAGAAAGTATTCAGAATATGTAAATAAGTTATTTCCAGTTTTTTATTTTCTAATACATTTGCAAACATTCTAAAAACCTGTTTTTGTTTTGTCATTATGGAGTATTGTGATGTCATTATGGGGTATTGTGATGTCATTATGGGGTATTGTGTGTAGATTGATGAGGGGAAAAAACTATTTAATCAATTTTAGAAAAAGGCTTGCAACGTAACAGAATGTGGAAAAGGTCAAGGGGTCTGAATACTTTCTGAATGCACCGTATAGTGTATGTGTATTAAAGAAAATCATTTTTTGAGGGGCAAAATGTTATATACAGTATCAGCTTCACTCTCAGTGAAGTACGTAGTACTGCTAGGATATAAAGTTAATTTCTTTGCCATATGTCTTGCAGTATTACTTGAGTGCCTTGTTGCGAACAGGTGGCATGCTTTGTGTTTTTGACGATCAGGGTTGTTTTGTCCTCTATGGTGACGATCAGGGTTGATCAGGGTTGTTTTGTCCTCTATGGTGACGATCAGGGTTGTTTTGTCCTCTATGGTGACGATCGGGGTTGTTTTGTCCTCTATGGTGACGATCAGGGTTGTTTTGTCCTCTATAGTGACGATCAGAGTTGATCAGGGTTGTTTTGCGCTCTATGGTGACGATCAGAGTTGATCAGGGTTGTTTTGTCCTCTATAGTGACGATCAGAGTTGATCAGGGTTGTTTTGTGCTCTATGGTGGCGATCAGGGTTGTTTTGTCCTCTATGGTGACGATCAGGGTTGTTTTGTCCACTATAGTGACGATCAGAGTTGATCAGGGTTGTTTTGTCCTCTATAGTGACGATCAGAGTTGATCAGGGTTGTTTTGTGCTCTATGGTGACGATCAGAGTTGTTTTGTCCTCTATAGTGACGATCAGAGTTGATCAGGGTTGTTTTGTGCTCTATGGTGGCGATCAGGGATGTTTTGTCCTCTATGGTGGCGATCAGGGTTGTTTTGTGCTCTATGGTGACGATCAGAGTTGTTTTGTCCTCTATAGTGACGATCAGAGTTGATCAGGGTTGTTTTGTGCTCTATGGTGGCGATCAGGGTTGTTTTGTCCACTATAGTGACGATCAGAGTAGATCAGGGTTGTTTTGTCCTCTATAGTGACAATCAGAGTAGATCAGGGTTGTTTTGTCCTCTATAGTGACGATCAGAGTAGATCAGGGTTGTTTTGTCCTCTATAGTGACGATCAGAGTTGATCAGGGTTGTTTTGCGCTCTATGGTGACGATCAGAGTTGATCAGGGTTGTTTTGTCCTCTATAGTGACGATCAGAGTTGATCAGGGTTGTTTTGTGCTCTATGGTGGCGATCAGGGTTGTTTTGTCCACTATAGTGACGATCAGGGTTGTTTTGTCCTCTATAGTGACGATCAGAGTTGATCAGGGTTGTTTTGTCCTCTATAGTGATGATCAGAGTTGATCAGGGTTGTTTTGTGCTCTATGGTGGCGATCAGGTTGTTTTGGGCTCTATGGTGGCGATCAGGGTTGTTTTGTCCTCTATAGTGACGATCAGGGTTGTTTTGTCCTCTATAGTGACGATCAGAGTTGATCAGGGTTGTTTTGTGCTCTATAGTGACGATCAGAGTTGACCAGGGTTGTTTTGTCCTCTATGGTGACGATCAGAGTTGATCAGGGTTGTTTTGTGCTCTATGGTGACGATCAGAGTTGATCAGGGTTGTTTTGTGCTCTATGGTGGCGATCAGGGTTGTTTTGTGCTCTATAGTGACGATCAGAGTTGATCAGGGTTGTTTTGTGCTCTATGGTGGCGATCAGGGTTGTTTTGTCCTCTATAGTGACGATCAGAGTTGATCAGGGTTGTTTTGTCCTCTATGGTGGCGATCAGGGTTGTTTTGGGCTCTATGGTGGCGATCAGGGTTGTTTTGTCCTCTATAGTGACGATCAGGGTTGTTTTGTCCTCTATAGTGATGATCAGAGTTGATCAGGGTTGTTTTGTGCTCTATGGTGACGATCAGAGTTGATCAGGGTTGTTTTGTCCTCTATAGTGATGATCAGAGTTGATCAGGGTTGTTTTGTGCTCTATGGTGACGATCAGAGTTGATCAGGGTTGTTTTGTGCTCTATGGTGACGATCAGAGTTGATCAGGGTTGTTTTGTGCTCTATGGTGGCGATCAGGGTTGTTTTGTGCTCTATAGTGACGATCAGAGTTGTTTTGTCCTCTATAGTGACGATCAGAGTTGATCAGGGTTGTTTTGTGCTCTATAGTGACGATCAGGGTTGTTTTGTCCTCTATAGTGACGATCAGAGTTGATCAGGGTTGTTTTGTGCTCTATGGTGGCGATCAGGGTTGTTTTGTCCTCTATAGTGACGATCAGAGTTGATCAGGGTTGTTTTGTGCTCTATGGTGGCGATCAGGGTTGTTTTGTCCTCTATAGTGACGATCAGAGTTGATCAGGGTTGTTTTGTCCTCTATAGTGACGATCAGAGTTGATCAGGGTTGTTTTGCGCTCTATGGTGAAGATCAGGGTTGTTTTGTCCTCTATAGTGACGATCAGAGTTGATCAGGGTTGTTTTGTGCTCTATGGTGGCGATCAGGGTTGTTTTGTCCTCTATAGTGATTATCAGGGTTGTTTTGTCCTCTATAGTGACAATCAGAGTTGATCAGGGTTGTTTTGTCCACTATAGTGACGATCAGAGTTGATCAGGGTTGTTTTGTCCACTATAGTGACGATCAGAGTTGTTTTGTCCTCTATAGTGACGATCAGAGTTGATCAGGGGTTGTTTTGTGCTCTATGGTGGCGATCAGGGTTGTTTTGTCCTCTATAGTGATTATCAGGGTTGTTTTGTCCTCTATAGTGACAATCAGAGTTGATCAGGGTTGTTTTGTCCACTATAGTGACGATCAGAGTTGATCAGGGTTGTTTTGTGCTCTATAGTGACGATCAGGGTTGTTTTGTCCTCTATAGTGACGATCAGAGTTGATCAGGGTTGTTTTGTGCTCTATGGTGGCGATCAGGGTTGTTTTGTCCTCTATAGTGACGATCAGAGTTGATC
Source organism: Oncorhynchus masou masou (assembly GCF_036934945.1). Taxonomy (NCBI): domain Eukaryota; kingdom Metazoa; phylum Chordata; class Actinopteri; order Salmoniformes; family Salmonidae; genus Oncorhynchus; species Oncorhynchus masou. The sequence goes on along the minus strand of NW_027007671.1, from coordinate 70,980 downwards.
AGGGTTGTTTTGTGCTCTATGGTGGCGATCAGGGTTGTTTTGTCCTCTATAGTGACGATCAGAGTTGATCAGGGTTGTTTTGTCCTCTATAGTGATGATCAGAGTTGATCAGGGTTGTTTTGTGCTCTATGGTGACGATCAGAGTTGATCAGGGTTGTTTTGTCCTCTATAGTGACGATCAGAGTTGATCAGGGTTGTTTTGTGCTCTATAGTGACGATCAGAGTTGATCAGGGTTGTTTTGTCCTCTATGGTGACGATCAGAGTTGATCAGGGTTGTTTTGTGCTCTATGGTGGCGATCAGGGTTGTTTTGTCCTCTATAGTGACGATCAGAGTTGATCAGGGTTGTTTTGTGCTCTATGGTGGCGATCAGGGTTGTTTTGTCCTCTATAGTGACGATCAGAGTTGATCAGGGTTGTTTTGTCCTCTATGGTGGCGATCAGGGTTGTTTTGTCCTCTATAGTGACGATCAGAGTTGATCAGGGTTGTTTTGTCCTCTATAGTGATGATCAGAGTTGATCAGGGTTGTTTTGTGCTCTATGGTGGCGATCAGGGTTGTTTTGGGCTCTATGGTGGCAATCAGGGTTGTTTTGTCCACTATAGTGACGATCAGAGTTGATCAGGGTTGTTTTGTCCTCTATAGTGATGATCAGAGTTGATCAGGGTTGTTTTGTGCTCTATGGTGGCGATCAGGGTTGTTTTGGGCTCTATGGTGGCGATCAGGGTTGTTTTGTCCACTATAGTGACGATCAGAGTAGATCAGGGTTGTTTTGTCCTCTATAGTGACGATCAGAGTTGATCAGGGTTGTTTTGTGCTCTATGGTGGCGATCAGGGTTGTTTTGTCCTCTATAGTGATTATCAAGGTTGTTTTGTCCACTATAGTGACGATCAGAGTTGATCAGGGTTGTTTTGCGCTCTATGTTGAAGATCAGGGTTGTTTTGTCCTCTATAGTGACGATCAGAGTTGATCAGGGTTGTTTTGTGCTCTATGGTGGCGATCAGGGTTGTTTTGTCCTCTATAGTGATTATCAGGGTTGTTTTGTCCTCTATAGTGACAATCAGAGTTGATCAGGGTTGTTTTGTCCACTATAGTGACGATCAGAGTTGATCAGGGTTGTTTTGTCCTCTATAGTGACGATCAGGGTTGTTTTGTCCTCTATAGTGACGATCAGAGTTGTTTTGTCCACTATAGTGACGATCAGAGTTGATCAGGGTTGTTTTGTCCTCTATAGTGACGATCAGAGTTGATCAGGGTTGTTTTGTCCTCTATAGTGACGATCAGAGTTGTTTTGTCCACTATAGTGACGACCAGGGTTGTTTTGTGCTCTATAGTGACGATCAGAGTTGATCAGGGTTGTTTTGTGCTCTATGTGACGATCAGAGTTGATCAGGGTTGTTTTGTGCTCTATGGTGGCGATCAGGGTTGTTTTGTCCTCTATAGTGACGATCAGGGTTGTTTTGTCCACTATAGTGACGATCAGAGTTGATCAGGGTTGTTTTGTGCTCTATGGTGGCGATCAGGGTTGTTTTGTCCTCTATAGTGACGATCAGAGTTGATCAGGGTTGTTTTGTCCTCTATAGTGATGATCAGAGTTGATCAGGGTTGTTTTGTGCTCTATGGTGGCGATCAGGGTTGTTTTGTCCTCTATAGTGACGATCAGGGTTGTTTTGTCCACTATAGTGACGATCAGAGTTGATCAGGGTTGTTTTGTGCTCTATGGTGGCGATCAGGGTTGTTTTGTCCTCTATAGTGACGATCAGAGTTGATCAGGGTTGTTTTGTCCTCTATAGTGATGATCAGAGTTGATCAGGGTTGTTTTGTGCTCTATGGTGGCGATCAGGGTTGTTTTGTGCTCTATAGTGACGATCAGAGTTGATCAGGGTTGTTTTGTCCACTATAGTGATTATCAGGGTTGTTTTGTCCTCTATAGTGACGATCAGAGTTGATCAGGGTTGTTTTGTCCACTATAGTGACGATCAGAGTTGATCAGGGTTGTTTTGTCCTCTATAGTGACGATCAGGGTTGTTTTGTCCTCTATGGTGACGACCAGGGTTGTTTTGTGCTCTATAGTGACGATCAGAGTTGATCAGGGTTGTTTTGTGCTCTATGGTGGCGATCAGGGTTGTTTTGTGCTCTATGGTGACGATCAGGGTTGTTTTGGCCTCTATGGTGACGATCAGGGTTGTTTTGTCCTCTATAGTGATGATCAGAGTTGATCAGGGTTGTTTTGTGCTCTATGGTGGCGATCAGGGTTGTTTTGTCCTCTATATTGACGATTAGGGTTGTTTTGTCCACTATAGTGACGATCAGAGTTGATCAGGGTTGTTTTGTGCTCTATGGTGGCGATCAGGGTTGTTTTGTCCTCTATAGTGACGATCAGAGTTGATCAGGGTTGTTTTGTCCTCTATAGTGATGATCAGAGTTGATCAGGGTTGTTTTGTGCTCTATGGTGGCGATCAGGGTTGTTTTGTGCTCTATAGTGACGATCAGAGTTGATCAGGGTTGTTTTGTCCACTATAGTGATTATCAGGGTTGTTTTGTCCTCTATAGTGACGATCAGAGTTGATCAGGGTTGTTTTGTCCACTATAGTGACGATCAGAGTTGATCAGGGTTGTTTTGTCCTCTATAGTGACGATCAGGGTTGTTTTGTCCTCTATGGTGACGACCAGGGTTGTTTTGTGCTCTATAGTGACGATCAGAGTTGATCAGGGTTGTTTTGTGCTCTATGGTGGCGATCAGGGTTGTTTTGTGCTCTATGGTGACGATCAGGGTTGTTTTGGCCTCTATGGTGACGATCAGGGTTGTTTTGGCCTCTATGGTGACGACCAGGGTTGTTTTGGCCTCTATGGTGACGACCAGGGTTGTTTTGTCCTCTATGGTGACGACTAGGGTTGATCAGGGTTGTTTTGGCCTCTATGGTGACGACCAGGGTTGTTTTGGCCTCTATGGTGACGACCAGGGTTGTTTTGGCCTCTATGGTGACGACCAGGGTTGATCAGGGTTGTTTTGGCCTCTATGGTGACGACCAGGGTTGTTTTGGCCTCTACAGTGACGACCAGGATTGTTTTGCCCATAGAAGTAGAAAGACTAGATAATGACTAGATTATATTTCTTAGTTGTTTCCCCGGTTGGCTAATCCTAGTTGATGTTCACTATGACTTAACCTAGTTAAATAAAATTTAAATAAAAAAAGTAATGAGTGACAACAGAGACAGTGATAGGGAGTTGTTCCACTGTCACGTGATGTGTCCACTGTGAATACTACAGTCTGTAATTAACACTTGGAATAATTAACCACATGCCGTGCTTCAAGCTCTGTCAAACCTTGCCCTACTTCAATGTGAAACTGAATCACATCTGAATCTGAATCAAACAGAAATCTGAATCTGAACCACACAGAATTCTGAATCTGAATCTAGCTAAATACTGTCATGTCTTGTTATGTCTGTTCCTGTCCTTTCTCTTCACTCTCTCTCTCTGCTGGTCTTTTTAGGTTACCTTCTCTGTCTCTCATTCTTCAGCTGTTCTTCATCTCCTCTAACTAGCTCATTCACTCTTTCACACCTGTTCTCTCTTCCCCCTCTGATTAGGTCTCTATTTCTTTCTCTGTTCCTGCTACTTTCAGGGTCTGATTCTTGTTTGTGTTTTTTGATGCCAGAAGCAAGCTGTTGTCTCGTTTGCTTCCACCTTGTCCTGTCCTGTCGGAGTCTGCCTGGCAGGTGCCACCTGCACTATACTAACGTTCTTTTTGTTCCGCTGACAACGTTGGAAGAGGATTTATGCCATTCCTGTTTTTCATTAAAGAACTCTGTTTTCTGTTAAAACCGCTTTGGGTCTTCACTCAAGTTCATAACAGAAGAATCAGACCAAGAATGGACCCAGCGGCTCCGGACCCTTTTCACTCCGCCGTCGAGATCCAGGGAGCGATGCTAGGCAGACACGAGGAGGAATTGTCTGCTGCTCGACATGCCGTTGAGACCCTGGCCGTCCAAGTCTCCGACCTCACAAGACAGGTTCACCAACTCCACCTCGATCCACCGCCCACTTCCAGGGTTTCCGAGTCTCCGGAGCCCAGGATCAACAACCCGCCGTGTTACTCTGGGGAGCCCACTGAGTGCCGCTCATTCCTCACTCAGTGTGATGTGGTGTTCTCTCTCCAGCCCAACACTTACTCCAGGAGCGCAGCCCGCATCGCCTACGTCATTTCTCTCCTTAGCGGACGGGCGCGTGAGTGGGGCACGGCAGTCTGGGAGGCGAGGGCTGAGTGTATTAACCAGTATCAAGACTTTAAGGAGGAGATGATACGGGTTTTTAACCGTTCTGTTTTTGGGGAGGAGGCTTCCAGGGCCCTGTCGTCCCTATGTCAGGGGAATCGATCCATAACGGATTATTCTATTGAGTTTCGCACTCTCGCTGCCTCAAGTGACTGGAACGAGCCGGCTTTGCTCGCTCGTTTTCTGGAGGGTCTCCTCGTCGAGGTTAAGGACGAGATCCTCTCCCGGGAGGTTCCTTCCAGTCTGGACTCCTTAATAGCTCTCGCTATTCGCATAGAGCGACGGTTTGATCTTCGTCGCCGAGCTCGAGGAAAGGAGCTCGCGTTCTCCGCTGCTCCCTCTCCACATCACTGCCACCTGCCGCATCACTGCCACCCTCCTCCGCCGGCTCGGATGCTGAGCCTATGCAGCTGGGGGGTATCCGCATCTCGGCCAAGGAGAAGGAACGGAGAATCACCAATCGCCTCTGTCTCTACTGCGGCTCCGCTGGTCATTTTGTCACCTCATGTCCAGTAAAAGCCAGAGCTCATCAGTAAGAGGAGGGCTACTGGTGAGCGCAACTACTCAGGCCTCTCCTTCTGGATCACGCACTACTTTTCCGGTCCATCTCCGCTGGCCCGGTTCATCTGCTTCCTGCAGTGCCTTGATAGACTCTGGGGCGGAGGGCTGTTTTATGGACGAGACCTGGGCTCGGGAACATGACATTCCTCTCAGACAGTTAGGGAGCCCACGGCCTTGTTCGCTTTTGATGGTAGTTCTCTCCCCAAGATTCAGCGTGAGACGCTGCCTTTAACCCTCACTGTCTCTGGTAATCATAGCGAAACCATTTCTTTTTTAATTTTTCGTTCACCTTTTACACCTGTTGTTTTGGGTCATCCCTGGCTAGTGCGCCATAACCCTTCTATTAATTGGTCTAGTAATACTATCCTATCCTGGAATGTTTCTTGTCATGTAACCTGTTTAATGTCTGCTATCCCTCCTGTTTCCTCTGTCTCTACTTCACAGGAGGAGCCTGGCGATTTGACAGGGGTGCCGGAGGAGTATCACGATCTGCGCACGGTGTTCAGTCGTTCCAAGGCCACTTCTCTCCCTCCACACCGGTCGTATGACTGTAGTATTGATCTCCTTCCGGGAACTACTCCCCCCGGGGTAGATTATACTCTCTGTCGGCTCCCGAACGTAAGGCTCTCGAGGATTATTTGTCGGTTTCGCTCAACGCCGGTACCATTGTCTCCTCCTCCTCTCCCGCCGGAGCGGGGTTTTTTTTTGTTCAGAAGAAGGACGGGTCCCTGCGCCCATGCGTGGATTATCGAGGGCTGAATGACATAACAGTTAAGAATCGTTATCCGCTTCCTCTTATGTCTTCAGCCTTCGAGATCCTGCAGGGAGCCAGGTTTTTCACCAAATTGGACCTTCGTAACGCCTACCATCTCGTGCGCATCAGGGAGGGGGACGAGTGGAAGACGGCGTTTAACACTCCGTTAGGGCACTTTGAATACCGGGTTCTTCCTTTCGGCCTCGTTAACGCTCCAGCTGTCTTTCAGGCACTAGTTAACGACGTCCTGAGAGACATGCTGAACATTTTTGTTTTCGTTTACATGGATGATATCCTGATTTTTCTCCGTCTCTCTCGATTCATGTTCAGCACGTGCGACGCGTCCTCCAGCGCCTTTTGGAGAACTGTCTTTATGTGAAGGCTGAGAAGTGCATTTTTCATGCCGCCTCTGTCCCTTTTCTCGGTTCCGTTATTTCCGCTGAGGGCATTAAGATGGATCCCGCTAAGGTCCAGGCTGTCATTGATTGGCCCGTTCCTAAGTCACGCGTCGAGCTGCAGCGCTTTCTGGGCTTCGCTAATTTCTATCGTCGTTTCATCCGTAATTTCGGTCAGGTGGCAGCTCCCCTCACAGCCCTTACTTCTGTTAAGACGTGCTTTAAGTGGTCCGTTTCCGCCCAGGGAGCTTTTGATCTTCTTAAGAATCGTTTTACATCCGCTCCTATTCTTGTTACACCTGACATCTCTAGCCAGTTTGTTGTTGAGGTTGACGCGTCAGAGGTGGGCGTGGGAGCCATTCTTTCTCAGCGCTCTCTCTCTGACGGCAAGGTCCATCCTTGCGCGTTTTTCTCTCATCGCTTATCGCCGTCAGAACGTAACTATGATGTTGGTAATCGCGAACTGCTCGCCATCCGCTTAGCCCTAGGCGAATGGCGACAGTGGTTGGAGGGGCGACCGTTCCTTTTGTCGTTTGGACTGACCATAGGAACCTTGAGTACATCCGTTCAGCCAAACGACTTAATGCGCGTCAGGCTCGTTGGGCTCTGTTTTTCGCTCGTTTCGAGTTTGTTATTTCTTATCGTCCGGGCTCAAAAAACACCAAGCCTGATGCTTTATCTCGTCTCTTCAGTTCTTCTGAGGTCTCCACCGACCCCGAGGGGATTCTCCCTGACGGGCGTGTTGTCGAGTTGACTGTCTGGGAATTGAGAGGCAGGTAAAGCAAGCACTCGCTCACACTCCGTCGCCGCGAGCTTGTCCTAGGAACCTTCTGTTCGTTCCCGTTCCTACTCGTCCGGCCGTTCTTCAGTGGGCCCACTCTGCCAAGTTAGCCGGCCACCCCGGCGTTCGGGGTACGCTCGCTTCCATTCGCCAGCGTTTCTGGTGGCCCACTCGGGAACGTGACGCGTCGATTTGTCGCCGCTTGTTCGGTCTGCGCGCAGACTAAATCTGGGAACTCTCCTCCTGCCGGCCGTCTCAGACCGCTTCCCATTCCCTCTCGACCGTGGTCTCACATCGCTTTAGATTTTATCACCGGACTGCCTTCATCAGCGGGGAAGACAGTTATTCTTACGGTTGTCGATAGATTCTCTAAGGCGGCTCATTTCATTCCTCTCGATAAGCTCCCTTCTGCTAAGGAGACGGCTCAGATCATTATCGAGAATGTTTTCCGAATTCATGGCCTTCCGTCTGACGTCGTTTCCGACAGAGGCCCGCAGTTCACGTCTCAATTTTGGAGGGAGTTTTGCCGTTTGATTGGGGCTTCCGTCAGTCTCTCGTCCGGCTTTCATCCCCAGTCTAACGGTCAAGCCGAACGGGCCAATCAGACTGTTGGTCGCATTTTACGCAGTCTTTCTTTTCGTAACCCTGCGTCTTGGTCAGAACAGCTCCCCTGGGCAGAGTACGCCCACAACTCCGCTTCCTCGTCTGCTACCGGTCTATCCCCTTTTCAGTGTAGCCTCGGGTACCAGCCTCCGCTGTTCTCATCTCAGCTCGCCGAGTCCTGCGTCCCCTCCGCTCAGGCTTTTGTCCAGCGTTGCGAGCGCACCTGGAAGGGGGTCAGGTCGGCACTTTGCCGTAATAGGGCGCAGACTGTGAGGGCCGCTAATAAGCGTAGGACCAAGAGTCCTAGATATTGTTGCGGTCAGAGAGTATGGCTCTCCACTCAGAACCTTCCCCTTAAGACAGCTTCTCGCAAGTTGGCCCCGCGGTTCATTGGTCCGTTCCGTATTTCCCAGGTCATTAATCCTGTCGCAGTGCGACTTCTTCTCCCGCGCTATCTTCGTCGCGTTCACCCGGTCTTCCATGTCTCCTGTGTTAAGCCCGTTCTTCGCGCCCCCGCTCGTCCCTCCCCCCATCCTTGTCGAGGCGCACCCATCTACAGGGTTCGTAAGATTTTGGACATGCGCCCTCGGGGCCGTGGTCATCAGTACCTAGTGGATTGGGAGGGGTACGGTCCTGAGGAGAGGAGTTGGGTTCCCTCTCGGGACGTGCTGGACCGTTCGCTGATCGATGATTTCCTCCGTTGCCGCCAGGTTTCCTCCTCGAGTGCGCCAGGAGGCGCTCGGTGAGTGGGGGGGGGTACTGTCATGTCTTGTTATGTCTGTTCCTGTCCTTTCTCTTCACTCTCTCTCTCTGCTGGTCTTTTTAGGTTACCTTCTCTGTCTCTCATTCTTCAGCTGTTCTTCATCTCCTCTAACTAGCTCATTCACTCTTTCACACCTGTTCTCTCTTCCCCCTCTGATTAGGTCTCTATTTCTTTCTCTGTTCCTGCTACTTTCAGGGTCTGATTCTTGTTTGTGTTTTTTGATGCCAGAAGCAAGCTGTCGTCTCGTTTGCTTCCACCTTGTCCTGTCCTGTCGGAGTCTGCCTGGCAGGTGCCACCTGCACTATACTAACGTTCTTTTTGTTCCGCTGACAACGTTGGAAGAGGATTTATGCCATTCCTGTTTTTCATTAAAGAACTCTGTTTTCTGTTAAAACCGCTTTTGGGTCTTCACTCAAGTTCATAACAAATACTGCCTATAATTAACAGTGATTTAGTCCTAGTCAATTACATTCTGTTCTCCATAAATAAAGCTCTGTCAAACTTCACTGCTGAGGTCCTGTCTTGCTCACACTGAAATGTATGGCTTATTGGCTTTCACAATTTAATATATAGCTTTCATGGAAACATGTGGCTCTCACACTGAAATGCATGGCAGCTCTGAATGGTTTCCGGTGGGGTCCGAGTAAAGAGTTATGTGAAACTCATTTTTAAAAATAAAACAAAAACTTGAGGATGAGATGCTACGGATTTGAGAAGTCAGCTACTTTTTAAATAATAATCACCAATCAACTTGTCGTCCGTGTCTACCACACAACAAGAGCCAGTCAGGCATAACCAATCAATCAACAACTCCAATCTGAACGGCTACTCAATTAATAATCAACTCTATTTCTGATCTCAACGGTGTTGTGTAGTTCGGACCTGTAAATTCTCGTACTTCTAAAGTGGGTGATAACATCAGAGTGTTAACTTCATGTTGATTGGCCGTGTGCCCACCTTATCCTGTAATTGTATCAATCGCCATGTCGCACAGCTGCAGGAGCAGCACGACACACAGACTGCAGTATTTGGGTAGAGGGTTTCACCTGGCTGGTCTAAAGAGTGGGAAATATTAGATAATAGAAACCTTCTACTTGGAGCATTGTGATGCAGTTACAATACATGGTTAGACTTGTCATGTATAATCCTTTATAATGTCTTATAATCATCTAATACTCATCCTGACGATACCAGACATTTTCACTCAATTTAAAATGTTGATACTTTACAAGCCTTATCAATAGTATTATATGATTTCATACATACTTACAGCAAGTTATAATGCATTATAACAGCAGGCTTTACTTACAGCAAGTTATAATGCATTATAACAGCAGGCTTTACTTACAGCAAGTTATAATGCATTATAACAGCAGGCTTTACTTACAGCAAGTTATAATGCATTATAACAGCAGGCTTTACTTACAGCAAGTTATAATGCATTATAACAGCAGGCTTTACTTACAGCAAGTTATAATGCATTATAACAGCAGGCTTTACTTACAGCAAGTTATAATGCATTATAACAGCAGGCTTTACTTACAGCAAGTTATAATGCATTATAACAGCAGGCTTTACTTACAGCAAGTTATAATGCATTATAACAGCAGGCTTTACTTACAGCAAGTTATAATGCATTATAACAGCAGGCTTTACTTACAGCAAGTTATAATGCATTATAACAGCAGGCTTTACTTACAGCAAGTTATAATGCATTATAACAGCAGGCTTTACTTACAGCAAGTTATAATGCATTATAACAGCAGGCTCTACTTACAGCAAGTTATAATGCATTATAACAGCAGGCTTTACTTACAGCAAGTTATAATGCATTATAACAGCAGGCTCTACTTACAGCAAGTTATAATGCATTATAACAGCAGGCTTTACTTACAGCAAGTTATAATGCATTATAACAGCAGGCTTTACTTACAGCAAGTTATAATGCATTATAACAGCAGGCTTTAGCAGCAAGTTATAATGCATTATAACAGCAGGCTTTATTACAGCAAGTTATAATGCATTATAACAGCAGGCTTTACTTACAGCAAGTTATAATGCATTATAACAGCAGGCTTTACTTACAGCAAGTTATAATGCATTATAACAGCAGGCTCTACTTACAGCAAGTTATAATGCATTATAACAGCAGGCTTTACTTACAGCAAGTTATAATGCATTATAACAGCAGGCTTTACTTTCAGCAAGTTGTAATGCATTATAACAGCAGGCTTTACTTACAGCAAGTTATAATGCATTATAACAGCAGGCTTTACTTACAGCAAGTTATAATGCATTATAACAGCAGGCTTTACTTACAGCAAGTTATAATGCATTATAACAGCAGGCTCTACTTACAGCAAATTATAATGCATTATAACAGCAGGCTCTACTTACAGCAAGTTATAATGCATTATAACAGCAAGCTTTACTTACAGCAAGTTATAATGCATTCTAACAGCAGGCTTTACTTACAGCAAGTTATAATGCATTATAACAGCAGGCTTTATTACAGCAAGTTATAATGCATCATAACAGCAGGCTTTACTTTCAGCAAGTTATAATGCATTATACCAGCAGGCTTTACTTACAGCAAGTTATAATGCATTATAACAGCAGGCTTTATTACAGCAAGTTATAATGCATTATAACAGCAGGCTTTATTACAGCAAGTTATAATGCATTATAACAGCAGGCTTTACTTTCAGCAAGTTATAATGCATTATACCAGCAGGCTTTACTTACAGCAAGTTATAATGCATTATAACAGCAGGCTTTATTACAGCAAGTTATAATGCATTATAACAGCAGGCTTTACTTACAGCAAGTTATAATGCATTATAACAGCAGGCTTTACTTACAGCAAGTTATAATGCATTATAACAGCAGGCTTTACTTACAGCAAGTTATAATGCATTATAACAGCAGGCTTTATTACAGCAAGTTATAATGCATTATAACAGCAGGCTTTATTACAGCAAGTTATAATGCATTATAACAGCAGGCTTTATTACAGCAAGTTATAATGCATTATAACAGCAGGCTTTACTTGCAGCAAGTTATAATGCATTATACCAGCAGGCTTTATTACAGCAAGTTATAATGCATTATAACAGCAGGCTTTACTTACAGCAAGTTATAATGCATTATAACAGCAGGCTTTACTTACAGCAAGTTATAATGCATTATAACAGCAGGCTTTATTACAGCAAGTTATAATGCATTATAACAGCAGGCTTTACTTTCAGCAAGTTATAATGCATTATAACAGCAGGCTTTATTACAGCAAGTTATAATGCACTATAACAGCGGGCTTTACTTACAGCAACTTATAATGCATTATAACAGCAGGCTCTACTTACAGCAAGTTATAATGCATTATAACAGCAGGCTTTACTTTCAGCAAGTTATAATGCATTATAACAGCAGGCTCTACTTACAGCAAGTTATAATGCATTATAACAGCAGGCTTTACTTACAGCAAGTTATAATGCATTATAACAGCAGGCTTTACTTACAGCAAGTTATAATGCATTATAACAGCAGGCTTTACTTTCAGCAAGTTATAATGCATTATAACAGCAGGCTTTATTACAGCAAGTTATAATGCATTATAACAGCAGGCTTTATTACAGCAAGTTATAATGCATTATAACAGCAGGCTTTACTTACAGCAAGTTATAATGCATTATACCAGCTGGCTTTACTTACAGCAAGTTATCATGCATTATAACAGCAGGCTTTACTTACAGCAAGTTATAATGCATTATAACAGCAGGCTTTACTTACAGCAAGTTATAATGCATTATACCAGCAGGCTTTACTTACAAGTAAATTCCCAATCTGGCCCTCAAACCATCACGGTCACCTAATAATCCCCAGTTTACAATTGGCTCAATAATCCCCCATCCTCTCACCTGTAACTATTCCCCAGGTCGTTGCTGAAAATGAGAATGTGTTCTCAGTCACCTTACCTGGTAAAATAACGGATAAATAAATAAAAATAAATAAAATGGTTATAATGCTTCAAATAAAATGTTATCAAAATGTCTTAGGGTGCAAACTCGTTTCACTATCACCACCATCGAGGACCATAGGACCAGGCCAGATGGAAGCCTGCCCGGAATCACAAGTCCAAGAACCTCATCTCTCCAACCGTGGAGCAGAAAACTGTGTACCATGTCAGTCTGGAGGTCTGCCATCAGATACTGCCAACTGCTGCTGGCGCTAAAGATCTGCTTTTACTCAACATGCTGACCTGACCTATTTAACCAACACTACCTGCCAATATCCACCCAGCCAGGTATTCTAACCAACACTACCTGCCAATATCCACCCAGCCAGGTATTCTAATCAACCACCAGAACCACCCAGCCAGGTATTTTAACCAACTCTACCTGCCAATATCCACCCAGCCAGGTATTCTAACCAACACTACCTGCCAATATCCACCCAGCCAGGTATTCTAACCAACCACCAGAACCACCCAGCCAGGTATTTTAACCAACTCTACCTGCCAATATCCACCCAGCCAGGTATTCTAACCAACACTACCTGCCAATATCCACCCAGCCAGGTATTCTAACCAACACTACCTGCCAATATCCACCCAGCCAGGTATTCTAACCAACATTACCTGCCAATATCCACCCAGCCAGGTATTCTAACCAACACTACCTGCCAATATCCACCCAGCCAGGTATTCTAACCAACACTACCTGCCAATATCCACCCAGCCAGGTATTCTAATCAACCACCAGAACCACCCAGCCAGGTATTCTAATCAACCACCAAAACCACCCAGCCAGGTATTCTAATCAACACTACCTGCCAATATCCACCCAGCCAGGTATTCTAACCAACACTACCTGCCAATATCCACCCAGCCAGGTATTCTAATCAACACTACCTGCCAATATCCACCCAGCCAGGTATTCTAACCAACACTACCTGCCAATATCCACCCAGCCAGGTATTCTAATCAACACTACCTGCCAATATCCACCCAGCCAGGTATTCTAACCAACCACCAGAACCACCCAGCCAGGTATTCTAATCAACACTACCTGCCAATATCCACCCAGCCAGGTATTCTAACCAACACTACCTGCCAATATCCACCCAGCCAGGTATTCTAATCAACACTACCTGCCAATATCCACCCAGCCAGGTATTCTAACCAACACTACCTGCCAATATCCACCCAGCCAGGTATTCTAACCAACACTACCTGCCAATATCCACCCAGCAAGGTATTCTAATCAACCACAAGAACCACCCAGCCAGGTATTCTAATCAACACTACCTGCCAATATCCACCCAGCTAGGTATTCTAACCAACACTACCTGCCAATATCCACCCAGCCAGGTATTCTAACCAACACTACCTGCCAATATCCACCCAGCCAGGTATTCTAACCAACACTACCTGCCAATATCCACCCAGCCAGGTATTCTAACCAACACTACCTGCCAATATCCACCCAGCCAGGTATTCTAACCAACACTACCTGCCAATATCCACCCAGCCAGGTATTCTAATCAACCACAAGAACCACCCAGCCAGGTATTCTAACCAACCACCAGAACCACCCAGCCAGGTATTCTAACCAACACTACCTGCCAATATCCACCCAGCCAGGTATTCTAACCAACACTACCTGCCAATATCCACCCAGCCAGGTATTCTAATCAACACTACCTGCCAATATCAAACCCAGTCAGGTATTCTAATCAACACTACCTGCCAATATCCACCCAGCCAGGTATTCTAATCAACACTACCTGCCAATATCCACCCAGCCAGGTATTCTAACCAACACTACCTGCCAATATCCACCCAGCCAGGTATTCTAATCAACCACCAGAACCACCCAGCCAGGTATTCTAATCAACCACCAGAACCACCCAGCCAGGTATTCTAATCAACCACCAGAACCACCCAGCCAGGTATTCTAATCAACCACCAGAACCACCCAGCCAGGTATTCTAATCAACCACCAGAACCACCCAGCCAGGTACTCTAATCAACCACCAGAACCACCCAGCCAGGTATTCTAATCAACCAGCAGATCCACCCAGCCAGGTATTCTAATCAACCACCAGAACCACCCAGCCAGGTATTCTAATCAACACTAACTACCAATGTCAAACCCAGTCAGGTATTCTAATCAACCACCAGAACCACCCAGCCAGGTATTCTAACCAACACTAACTGCCAATATCAAACCCAGCCAGGTATTCTAACCAACACTAACTGCCAATATCCACCCAGCCAGGTATTCTAATCAACCACCAGAACCACCCAGCCAGGTATTCTAATCAACACTAACTACCAATGTCAAACCCAGTCAGGTATTCTAATCAACCACCAGAACCACCCAGCCAGGTATTCTAATCAACACTAACTACCAATGTCAAACCCAGTCAGGTATTCTAATCAACCACCAGAACCACCCAGCCAGGTATTCTAACCAACACTAACTGCCAATATCAAACCCGGCCAGGTATTCTAACCAACACTAACTACCAATATAAAACCCAGTCAGGTATTCTAACCAACACTAACTGTCCACTTCCCAGGTATTCTCTAACTGCCAACCTCCCAGGTATTCTCAAACTGACAACTTCCCAGGTATTCTCAAACTGCCAACTTCCCAGGTATTCTCAAACTGACAACTTCCCAGGTATTCTCTAACTGCCAACCTCCCAGGTATTCTCTAACTGCCAACCTCCCAGGTATTCTCTAACTGCCAACCTCCCAGGTATTCTCAAACAGCCAACCTCCCAGGTATTCTCAAACTGCCAACTTCCCAGGTATTCTCAAACTGCCAACCTCCCAGGTATTCTCAAACTGCCAACCTCCCAGGTATTCTCAAACTGCCAACTTCCCAGGTATTCTCAAACTGTCCACATCCCACCCAGGTATTCCAGTCTCATGTCCATGAGTAGCCTGGTTGGTGCTGTATTGCCAACTCCTATGGCCATTGTCACACTCACTAAGACAGCACAGACAGTTCTGTCCCCAGGCTAGTCCAAGAGGATTCATAGACCTTGTTTAACCAAACTAAATGCCAACATAAATACCCACATCCCAGGTAAGCTAACCTCATGTTCAGGAGGTTCTTGGTACAAAGACATATAGCACCTTTTCACACTATTGTCACAAAACCTGAACCATAGGCAGACCGTGCTGTCTTTGATATTTTATTTTCTCATCGTCCTTTCCAGCACTGTTCCAAGAACCATGGTGGATGTTTAAACAGGCCAGTGCAGTACAGCTCAGCTGGACACGGTTTGGGTCGGCTTAGTAAGAGAAGGTTATAATACTCGTGGTGAGATTACACTCGTCTTTCTCTGTTTTTTTGTTGTTGACATCATCTGTGTCCCTGACGGTTCCCTATTCAGTGTCCTACTTTTGATCAGAGTCCCATGGACCACAATCTAGGGGTGAAAATAGGCTAGTAGTTACGATCCATTGGTCAACATTTATACCTTCCATCTGAATGTTACAGTAGCATTCTCCTGCTGTAGAGCTCCCTGATGAGTCCCTGGGGAGTAGACTAGCCTACCATCTCAAGGTCACTCTCACACAGACCCCTCCACATCACATGGCTGGAAGTCCTCTATCAATCTCCATCTCTATAAATCTCTCATTCATCATTAACTGCATATCCATCATTAGGCTTAAAATCAATTGGAAAGGAAAATAGACATTATGGACAGTAGAGAAATATCTATCTTACTCACCCTTGCATATTTAGAAGAGTAGGGGTCTTCAAACAGAGCCCACATGCGTTTCTGCCAACGACCCCACAGCCCCCTCGCCTTAATGTCGGTAGAGTCCCCCTGCGCCAGTCTCCTCGTCATCTCATCTGCCTCATCGCCAACCACATCCCCGGGTCGGTCCGACCTCCGGGTCCTGATCATCATTACTGGTTAGGTCGAGCAGGGCACCCCCGCCGAAACTATCGAGCGCTTCCTCCGCCTCCCGATGCTGGCTATAGGTCATCCAGCAGCAAGGCTCCACGTCCGTCTCATCGATGCCCCAGAATGCCAATTCCTCCTCGTAAAGAGGCCCGCAGACATCGGCAGGGCAGTGTAGTTTACCGGTCCGGTAATAGTTAAGGATATGGGCGAAAACGGCAGGATGGCGGTCGAAAAAGAATTCCTCATGTTTGTCGTCCCAGTCAAAGTGACTAGGCGCGTCGGGTTCGGCCAGACAGGATAAGCGGGTGCCGGGCAGGGTACGTAGGGTACCGCGGTATGTCTGGTGCTTGGTCCCTCCCACGTTTATCACAATGCGATCCTTTTCGTCGCTCAAGCCCATTGCGTCCCTTAGGCATGTCTCCAATAAGTCCCCAGCATCACAGCGGACGCTCTATGAGCACCGCACGCCACAGTGGGAGGGGGGGAAACGCGTGCAACACATGCACAACCGGGGTTACCAGGGGAAGAAGAGGGAAGAGATACGGCTAGGCTGCTGCTGGTTGCAGGCTATATATATATCCTAAATAATAAGTGCAGGCCTATAGGACTAATCAGCACATATTCCTACTGATGATGCCGGACGCCCCAATGTTTCCACAACCTGTCATGAAAATCAACCCACAAGACCTACCGGAGGGAAAACATTTAAATCCAAAAATGATAGCAAGTGTAGCCAATGGCATGCCATTAACAATGGATGGTGGTTTAAATCCACAACAATGGATGGTGGTTTAAATCCAAAAGGTGAAGAAGATAAAAATGGGTGTTGCTCATTCTTTCTAATCCGAATCCAACACAAAGACTCTCTTCCTGTTGTGGTGGTTTTGGTAGAACCTGTGAATGATATTCATAGACAGCAAGGTGACTGCGGGTGTGGTGCTGAAAGGACAGCACCGGTCTCTCTCTCTCCCCTTCTCTCTCTCTCTCTCTCTCTCTCTCTCTCTCTCTCTCTCTCTCTCTCTCTCTCTCTCTCTCTCTCTCTCTCTCCCCCTCTCTTTCTCTTTCTCCCTCTCTCTTTCTCTTTTTCTCTCTCTCTCTCTCTCTCTCTCTCTCTCTCTCTCTCTCTCCCTTCTCTCTCTCTCTCTGTCTCTGTCTCTCTCTCTGTCTCTGTGTCTCTCTCTCTATCTCGGAGACACTCTGCTTGCTATTTAGAATGGTATCCTTCCTCTCATGTATCTACTGTCGCTTACCTTCTCCCCCGAAAACGACACATTCAAATCAAGTTTTCCGTTGAAAGAAACAGTGAACAGCAACCGGTAGCTTTAGCCTACTAGGACTAGATCAGGCGCCACGCATTTTCCCATTCGCGCAGATGTCTGTGACTGTGTTTATCTTCGGCGGGGTACATTGTTATTTTCGTGTATGCATTTTTAGCGGATCAATGCCTGTGATTATCTCGTGTTCGAGACTGCAGGAGAGCGAGCAGCCCACTGTGACACCATATGAAGTATGAACACGGAAGGACAGGAGGCAGGAAGGTACGCGCACGTCCTCTGTGTTCTCTGACTGAGCAATGCTCGCGGTGATGATTCTCTTGAGAATCCTCCGAATTGACTCGAAGAAGAGACGCGGTTGTTCTGGAAACACAGTGGAAGAAGAAGAAGAAGAGGAAGAATGAGAATACGCGTGGAGAATGATATGGAGCATTCCCAGTCAGAACCATTGTTTGTTGAAACTGTCTTCTGAGTTCATGCATTCACTGATTGTTTGCCTCCATGCAGCCAGGCACCGCCACCCGCTCACCCCTCCCTTTTCCTTTCACTTCCTCCATGTCTTTGTACAGGACGTATAGCCTCAGTATTTTGGACCATATGCAGTTAAACAGCCTGACATAGTCAATCATTTTATGAGGGTATGACCCTGAAACCACTTGGCTAAATGCAAAAATCCATGCTATATTAAACACTGAAAATAATTCATCCATTTGAGAATTATTAGAGAGATACAGTACCATCAGATGAATGGAAACGTGCAATGTGTGGCCCCTCTTTATACAACGTGATTTCCTATGAACAAAGACACAGAAGGCCAGTGATGCCACAACAGTCTATACATTCAGTTCCCTCTCTCTCGTCACTATATGGTGGGAGTAAGTCATGATGGTGTTGTTATTGGCATTGCCAACAGAGAGCGGTGTTGCCCATGTACTGTAGTTCCCTGCATGTGCCTTTGTCCTCTTTGTGTCTCTGCAATGATCCAAATAGCATCCCAAATAGAACCCTTTTCCCTATTTAGTGGAACCCTATTCCCTAATTAATAGAACCCTATTCCCTATTTAGTGGAACCCTATTCCTTATTTAGTTGAACCCTATTCCCTATTTAGTGGAACCCTATTCCCTAATTAAGAGAACCCTATTCCATATTTTGTGGAACCTTGTTCCCTATTTAATAGAACCCCTTTCGCAATTGAATAAAACTATATTCCCTATTTAGTGGAACCCTGTTCTCTATTTAGTGGAACCCTATTCCCTATTTAATAAAACCAAATTCGCTATTGAATAGAACCACATTCCCCATTTAGTGGAACCCTATTCCCTCTTTAGTGGAACCCTATTCCCTATTTATTGGAACACTCTTCCCTATTTAGTGGAACCATATTCCCTATTAAATAGAGCCATATTCCTTATTAAATGGAATCCTATTCCCTATTTAATAGAACCCTATTCCCTATTTAATAAAACCCTATTCCCTATTTATTGGAACCCTATTCCCTATTTACTGGAACCCTATTCCTATTTAGTGAAACCCTATTCACTATTGAATAGAACCCTGTTACCTATTTAGTGGAACCATATTTCCTATTTAATGTAACCCTATTCCCTATTTAGTGGAACCCTATTCCCTATTTAGTGGAACCCTATTCCCTGTTTAATAAAACCCTATTCCCTATTTAGTGGAACCCTATTTGCTATTTAATAGAACCATATTCCCAATCTAGGGAACCATATTCCCTATTTAATATTTCCAATTCCCTATTTAGTGGAACCCTATTCCCTATTTAGTGGAACTCTATTCCTTATTTAATAGAACCCTATTCCCTATTTCGTGGAACCATTTCCACTATTGAATAGAACCCTATTCCCTATCTATTGGAACCCTATTCCTTATTTAATAGAACCCTATTCCCTATTTCGTGGAACCCTATCCACTATTGAGTAGAACCCTGTTCCCTATTTAGTGGAACCCGTTTCCCTATTTAGTGGAACCATATTTCCTATTTAATGGAACCCGTTTCCCTATTTAGTGGAACCCTATTCCCTATTTAATAAAACCCTATTCCCTATTTATTGGAACCCTATTCCCTATTTAGTGGAACCCTATTCCCTATTTAGTGGAACCCTATTCACTATTGAATAGAACCCTGTTAACTATTTAGTGGAACCATATTTCCTATTTAATGGAACCCTATTCCCTATTTAATGGAACCCTATTCCCTATTTAGTGGAACCCTATTCCCTGTTTAATAAAACCCTATTCCCTATTTAGTGGAACCCTATTTGCTGGGGAATAGAACCATATTCCCCATCTAGAGAACCATATTCCCTATTTAATATTTCCAATTCCCTATTTAGTGGAACCCTATCTGCTATTGAATAGAACCATATTCCCTATTTAGTGGAACCCTATTCCCTATTTAGTGGAACCCTATTCCTTATTTAATAGAACCCTATTCCCTATTTCGTGGAACCCTTTCCACTATTTAATAGAACCCTATTCCCTATTTAGCGGAACCCTATTCCCTATTTAGTGGAAACATATTCCCTATTTAATAGAGCCCTATTCCTTATTAAATGGAATCCTATTCCCTATTTAATAGAACCCTATTCCCTATTTAATAAAGCTCTAATCCCTATTTATTGGAACCCTATTCCCTATTTATTGGAACCCTATTCCCTATTTAGTGTTACCCTACTCCCTATTTAGTGGAAACCTATTCACTATTGAATAGAACCCTGTTACCTATTTAGTGGAACCATATTTCCCATTTAATAAAACCCTATTCACTATTTAGTGGAACCCTATGTGCTATTGAATAGAACCCTAATCCCAATCTAAATAACCATATTTCCTAT
The DNA here is from genome assembly GCF_036934945.1 of Oncorhynchus masou masou. NCBI lineage: Eukaryota > Metazoa > Chordata > Actinopteri > Salmoniformes > Salmonidae > Oncorhynchus > Oncorhynchus masou. The sequence continues at coordinate 50,785 of NW_027007671.1, read as the reverse complement.
TTTGTAACGGCGTTCTTGTTTAGTTGAAGGAGAGTCGGACCGAAATGCAGCGTGTAAGTTACTCATGTTTATTAAGTGAAGACAAAACGAACGAACTAACACGAATAACTAATAAATACAAAGAAAACAACAAACAGAACAAAACCTAATACAGCCTGACTGGTGAAACTAACACAGAGACAGGAACAATCACCCACGAAATGCAAAGCGAAATACAGGCTACCTAAATACGGTTCCCAATCAGCGACAACGAGAAGCACCTGACTCTGATTGAGAACCGCCTCAGGCAGCCAACCTATATAACACACACACACACCCCTAATCAACTACAATCCCAAACACTACAAACCCCAATACGAAAAACCAATACATAACCCCATGTCACACCCTGGTCTGACTAACTAATAAACTAAAACACACAATACTAAGACCAAGGCGTGACATATTTAATATTTCCAATTCCCTATTTAGTGGAACCCTATTCACTATTTAGTGGAACCCTATCTGCTATTGAATAGAACCCTATTCCCTATTTAGTGGAACCCTATTCCTTATTTAATAGAACCATATTCCCTATTTCGTGGAACCCTTTCCACTATTGAATAGAACCCTATTCAATATTTAGTGGAACCCATTTCCCTATTTAGTGGAACCCTATTCCCTATTTAATGGAACCCGTTCCCTATTGAATAGAACCCTATTCGCTATTGAATATAATCCGTTTCCCTATTTAGTGGAACCCTATCTGCTATTTAATAGAGCTCTATTCCCTATTTAGTGGAACCCTATTCCCTATTTAATAGAACTCTATTCCCTATTTAGTGGAACCCTTTACCCTATTTAGTGGAACCCTAATCCCTATTGAATAGAACCCTATTCACTATTTAATAGAAACATATTCGCTATTGAATAGAATCCTGTTCCCTATTTAGTGGAACCCTATCCACTATTTAATAGAACCCTATTCCCTATTTAGTGAAACCCTGTTACCTATTTAATAGAACCATTTTCGCAGTTGAATAGAACTCTTTTCCCTATTTTGTGGAACCCTATTCTCTATTTAATAGAACCCTATTCCCTATTTTGTGGAACCCTATCCACTATTGAATAGAAACCCTATTCCCTATTTAGTGGAACCCATTTCCCTATTTAGTGGAACCCTATTCCCTATTTAATGGAACCCGTTCCCTATTGAATAGAACCCTATTCGCTATTGAATAGAACCCTGTTCCCTATTTAATGGAAACCGATTCCCTATTTAGCGGAACCCTATTCCCTGTTTACTGGAACCCTATTCCCTATTTAATGGAACCATATTCGCTATTGAATAGAACCCTGTTCCCTATTTAATGGAACCCTATTCCCTATTTAGCGGAACCCTATTCCCTATTTATTGGAACCCTATTCCATATTTAGTGGAAACATATTCCCTATTTAATAGAGCCCTATTCCTTATTAAATGGAATCCTATTCCCTATTTAATAGAACCCTATTCCCTATTTAATAAAACCCTATTCCGTATTTATTGGAACCCTATTCCCTATTTAGTGGAACCCTATTCCCTATTTAGTGGAACCCTATTCACTATTGAATAGAACCCTGTTACCTATTTAGTGGAACCATATTTCCTATTTAATGTAACCCTATTCCCTATTTAATGGAACCCTATTCCCTATTTAGTGGAACCCTATTCCCTGTTTAATTAAACCCTATTCCCTATTTAGTGGAACCCTATTTGCTATTGAATAGAACCCTATTCCCAATTTAGTGGAACCATATTCCCGATTTAATATTTCCAATTCCCTATTTAGTGGAACCCTATTCCCTATTTAGTGGAACCCTATTCCCTATTTAGTGGAACCCTATTCACTATTGAATAGAACCCTGTTACCTATTTAGTGGAACCATATTTCCTATTTAATGTAACCCTATTCCCTATTTAATGGAACCCTATTCCCTATTTAGTGGAACCCTATTCCCTGTTTAATTAAACCCTATTCCCTATTTAGTGGAACCCTATTTGCTATTGAATAGAACCCTATTCCCAATTTAGAGAACCATATTCCCGATTTAATATTTCCAATTCCCTATTTAGTGGAACCCTATTCCCTATTTAGTGGAACCCTATCTGCTATTGAATAGAACCATATTCCCTAATTAATAGAACCCTATTCCCTATTTAGTGGAACCCTATTCCTTATTTAGTTGAACCCTATTCCCTATTTAGTGGAACCCTATTCCCTAATTAAGAGAACCCTATTCCATATTGTGTGGAACCTTGTTCCCTATTTAATAGAACCCCTTTCGCAATTGAATAAAACTATATTCCCTATTTAGTGGAACCCTGTTCTCTATTTAGTGGAACCCTATTCCCTATTTAATAAAACCATATTCGCTATTGAATAGAACCACATTCCCCATTTAGTGGAACCCTATTCCCTCTTTAGTGGAACCCTATTCCCTATTTATTGGAACCCTCTTCCCTATTTAGTGGAACCATATTCCCTATTAAATAGAGCCATATTCCTTATTAAATGGAATCCTATTCCCTATTTAATAGAACCCTATTCCCTATTTAATAAAACCCTATTCCCTATTTATTGGAACCCTATTCCCTATTTACTGGAACCCTATTCCCTATTTAGTGAAACCCTATTCACTATTGAATAGAACCCTGTTACCTATTTAGTGGAACCATATTTCCTATTTAATGTAACCCTATTCCCTATTTAGTGGAACCCTATTCCCTATTTAGTGGAACCCTATTCCCTGTTTAATAAAACCCTATTCCCTATTTAGTGGAACCCTATTTGCTATTTAATAGAACCATATTCCCAATCTAGGGAACCATATTCCCTATTTAATATTTCCAATTCCCTATTTAGTGGAACCCTATTTGCTATTGAATAGAACCCTATTCCCAATTTAGAGAACCATATTCCCGATTTAATATTTCCAATTCCCTATTTAGTGGAACCCTATTCCCTATTTAGTGGAACCCTATCTGCTATTGAATAGAACCATATTCCCTAATTAATTGAACCCTATTCCCTATTTAGTGGAACCCTATTCCTTATTTAGTTGAACCCTATTCCCTATTTAGTGGAACCCTATTCCCTAATTAAGAGAACCCTATTCCATATTTTGTGGAACCTTGTTCCCTATTTAATAGAACCCCTTTCGCAATTGAATAAAACTATATTCCCTATTTAGTGGAACCCTGTTCTCTATTTAGTGGAACCCTATTCCCTATTTAATAAAACCAAATTCGCTATTGAATAGAACCACATTCCCCATTTAGTGGAACCCTATTCCCTCTTTAGTGGAACCCTATTCCCTATTTATTGGAACCCTCTTCCCTATTTAGTGGAACCATATTCCCTATTAAATAGAGCCATATTCCTTATTAAATGGAATCCTATTCCCTATTTAATAGAACCCTATTCCCTATTTAATAAAACCCTATTCCCTATTTATTGGAACCCTATTCCCTATTTACTGGAACCCTATTCCCTATTTAGTGAAACCCTATTCACTATTGAATAGAACCCTGTTACCTATTTAGTGGAACCATATTTCCTAGTTAATGTAACCCTATTCCCTATTTAGTGGAACCCTATTCCCTATTTAGTGGAACCCTATTCCCTGTTTAATAAAACCCTATTCCCTATTTAGTGGAACCCTATTTGCTATTTAATAGAACCATATTCCCAATCTAGGGAACCATATTCCCTATTTAATATTTCCAATTCCCTATTTAGTGGAACCCTATTTGCTATTGAATAGAACCCTATTCCCAATTTAGAGAACCATATTCCCGATTTAATATTTCCAATTCCCTATTTAGTGGAACCTTGTTCCCTATTTAATAGAACCCCTTTCGCAATTGAATAAAACTATATTCCCTATTTAGTGGAACCCTGTTCTCTATTTAGTGGAACCCTATTCCCTATTTAATAAAACCAAATTCGCTATTAAATAGAACCACATTCCCCATTTAGTGGAACCCTATTCCCTCTTTAGTGGAACACTATTCCCTATTTATTGGAACCCTCTTCCCTATTTAGTGGTACCATATTCCCTATTAAATAGAGCCATATTCCTTATTAAATGGAATCCTATTCCCTATTTAAGAGAACCCTATTTCCTATTTAATAAAACCCTATTCCCTATTTATTGGAACCCTATTCCCTATTTACTGGAACCCTATTCCCTATTTAGTGAAACCCTATTCACTATTGAATAGAACCCTGTTACCTATTTAGTGGAACCATATATCCTATTTAATGTAACCCTATTCCCTATTTAGTGGACCCTATTCCCTATTTAGTGGAACCCTATTTGCTATTTAATAGAACCATATTCCCAATCTAGGGAACCATATTCCCTATTTAATATTTCCAATTCCCTATTTAGTGGAACCCTATTCCATATTTAGTGGAACCCTATCTGCTATTGAATAGAAACCTATTCCCTATTTGGTGGAACCCTATTCCCTATTTAGTGGAACTCTATTCCTTATTTAATAGAACCCTATTCCCTATTTCGTGGAACCATTTCCACTATTGAATAGAACCCTATTCCCTATCTATTGGAACCCTATTCCTTATTTAATAGAACCCTATTCCCTATTTCATGGAACCCTATCCACTATTGAGTAGAACCCTGTTCCCTATTTAGTGGAACCCGTTTCCCTATTTAGTGGAACCATATTTCCTATTTAATGGAACCCGTTTCCCTATTTAGTGGAACCCTATTCCCTATTTAATAAAACCCTATTCCCTATTTATTGGAACCCTATTCCCTATTTAGTGGAACCCTATTCCCTATTTAGTGGAACCCTATTCACTATTGAATAGAACCCTGTTACCTATTTAGTGGAACCATATTTCCTATTTAATGGAACCCTATTCCCTATTTAATGGAACCCTATTCCCTATTTAGTGGAACCCTATTCCCTGTTTAATAAAACCCTATTCCATATTTAGTGGAACCCTATTTGCTGGGGAATAGAACCCTATTCCCCATCTAGAGAACCATATTCCCTATTTAATATTTCCAATTCCCTATTTAGTGGAACCCTATTCCCTATTTAGTGGAACCCTATCTGCTATTGAATAGAACCCTATTCCCTATTTAGTGGAACCCTATTCCCTATTTAGTGGAATCCTATTCCTTATTTAATAGAACCCTATTCCCTATTTCGTGGAACCCTTTCCACTATTTAATAGAACCCTATTCCCTATTTAGCGGAACCCTATTCCCTATTTAGTGGAAACATATTCCCTATTTAATAGAGCCCTATTCCTTATTAAATGGAATCCTATTCCCTATTTAATAGAACCCTATTCCCTATTTAATAAAACTCTAATCCCTATTTATTGGAACCCTATTCCCTATTTATTGGAACCCTATTCCCTATTTAGTGTTACCCTACTCCTATTTAGTGGAAACCTATTCACTATTGAATAGAACCCTGTTACCTATTTAGTGGAACCATATTTCCCATTTAATAAAACCCTATTCACTATTTAGTGGAACCCTATGTGCTATTGAATAGAACCCTAATCCCAATCTAAATAACCATATTTCCTATTTTGTAACGGCGTTCTTGTTTAGTTGAAGGAGAGTCGGACCGAAATGCAGCGTGTAAGTTACTCATGTTTATTAAGTGAAGACAAAACGAACGAACTAACACAAATAACTAATAAATACAAAGAAAACAACAAACAGAACGAAACCTAATACAGCCTGACTGGTGAAACTAACACAGAGACAGGAACAATCACCCACGAAATGCAAAGCGAAATACAGGCTACCTAAATACGGTTCCCAATCAGCGACAACGAGAAGCACCTGACTCTGATTGAGAACCGCCTCAGGCAGCCAACCTATATAACACACACACACCCCTAATCAACTACAATCCCAAACACTACAAACCCCAATACGAAAAACCAATACATAACCCCATGTCACACCCTGGTCTGACTAACTAATAAACTAAAACACACAATACTAAGACCAAGGCGTGACATATTTAATATTTCCAATTCCCTATTTAGTGGAACCCTATTCACTATTTAGTGGAACCCTATCTGCTATTGAATAGAACCCTATTCCCTATTTAGTGGAACCCTATTCCCTATTTAGTGGAACCCTATTCCTTATTTAATAGAACCATATTCCCTATTTCGTGGAACCCTTTCCACTATTGAATAGAACCCTATTCAATATTTAGTGGAACCCATTTCCCTATTTAGTGGAACCCTATTCCCTATTTAATGGAACCCGTTCCCTATTGAATAGAACCCTATTCGCTATTGAATATAATCCGTTTCCCTATTTAGTGGAACCCTATCTGCTATTTAATAGAGCTCTATTCCCTATTTAGTGGAACCCTATTCCCTATTTAATATAACTCTATTCCCTATTTAGTGGAACCCTTTACCCTATTTAGTGGAACCCTAATCCCTATTGAATAGAACCCTATTCACTATTGAATAGAAACATATTCGCTATTGAATAGAATCCTGTTCCCTATTTAGTGGAACCCTATCCACTATTTAATAGAACCCTATTCCCTATTTAGTGAAACCCTGTTACCTATTTAATAGAACCATTTTCGCAGTTGAATAGAACTCTTTTCCCTATTTAGTGGAACCCTATTCCCTATTTAATAGAACTATATTCCCTATTTAGTGGAACCCTATCTGCTATTGAATAGAACCCTATTCCCTATTTTGTGGAACCCTATTCTCTATTTAATAGAACCCTATTCCCTATTTTGTGGAACCCTATCCACTATTGAATAGAAACCCTATTCCCTATTTAGTGGAACCCATTTCCCTATTTAGTGGAACCCTATTCCCTATTTAATGGAACCCGTTCCCTATTGAATAGAACCCTATTCGCTATTGAATAGAACCCTGTTCCCTATTTAATGGAACCCGATTCCCTATTTAGCGGAACCCTATTCCCTGTTTACTGGAACCCTATTCCCTATTTAATGGAACCCTATTCCCTATTTATTGGAACCCTATTCCATATTTAGTGGAAACATATTCCCTATTTAATAGAGCCCTATTCCTTATTAAATGGAATCCTATTCCCTATTTAATAGAACCCTATTCCCTATTTAATAAAACCCTATTCCGTATTTATTGGAACCCTATTCCCTATTTAGTGGAACCCTATTCCCTATTTAGTGGAACCCTATTCACTATTGAATAGAACCCTGTTACCTATTTAGTGGAACCATATTTCCTATTTAATGTAACCCTATTCCCTATTTAATGGAACCCTATTCCCTATTTAGTGGAACCCTATTCCCTGTTTATTTAAACCCTATTCCCTATTTAGTGGAACCCTATTTGCTATTGAATAGAACCCTATTCCCAATTTAGAGAACCATATTCCCGATTTAATATTTCCAATTCCCTATTTAGTGGAACCCTATTCCCTATTTAGTGGAACCCTATCTGCTATTGAATAGAACCATATTCCCTATTTAGTGGAACCCTATTCCCTATTTAGTGGAACATTATTCCTTATTTAATAGAACCCTATTCCCTATTTCGTGGAACCCTTTCCACTATTGAATAGAACCCTATTCCCTATTTAGCGGAACCCTATTCCCTATTTATTGGAACCCTATTCCCTATTTAGCGGAACCCTATTCCTTGTTTAGTGGAACCCTATTCCCTATTTAGAGGACTACTTTTGACCAGGGACCATAGTCTAGATATGTGGAAAAAGTCCCTATGCTCTTTTTTATCTCAATATTGAGACATGTTGAACACAGCAGCTTAATATTGATGTTTAGGTGGAAAATAAATGTGGTATGTTTGTGTTCTGAATACTTGTTTGTAGTGGAAGAATAACAACAACAAAAACCCTGAGCATAAAAACAGAATATTGCTCCTCCCAACTCCTGTAGTTTATGAAGATTTATATTTTTTATTTACTTTTATTTAACGAGATCAGGGTCTCTCCTTCCCAAATGATGCCCTGAGTACAAACTTTTTTTAAATCACAAACAAGAATAAAAAAGATATAAATAACCACAAGCCATGCTGTCTTTCATCTGTCCTCTTCACCACCCTCATCACTTGGTGGGCCGTTTCCAGGCTCGGTTTACACAGTCATCAGTTTAAAGGAGGAGTTTCTACCCATTCTGGGTGAACATACCTCGAGATTTCTGGCACAGAATTCGAGTTCTTAGAACGAGAAGAAGCTATAACGGTCTGTCTTCTTAGAATCTCGGGCACATTGGTATATTGCAGACTTAATTTATTTATCTAAAATAGCGAACCTGAACAGTCGATCGTCATGACTGTCGTTGGCTGCAACAAGTGTGTCAAATTCATGCTCTTTTTCTTTAATTTCGTTTTCTGGGTGAGTTGAGTCTTTTTTAAATCTCTTTTATTACGATGCTACTTTAAAGGGATGATCATTACATTTGTTCGGTCTGTAGTTAATTTGTTGATAGAAAAAAGATCGTCTTGAATGTTTTTTTTTTACTTATAATATAACTTTGAGTCATTCAGAATTTTTATGAAACCCTTAAATCTATTTAGTCTCTGTGACCAGATCGTTTCACTGAGGTATTGAAATGAGCTACTATTCAACACTGTTATGATACAGGCCTATTTTATGATAATCTCATACACTGTTGATATTGTTTTCAATGGTCCAACTGATGACCGTGTGAAAACTGTAGTGGCTCAATAAAGTAAGCCAGTCCTAGACTCTGTACTATTAATGATTTATATATACACTAGGTGACTAATAGGATCGTGACTTCATCTTGGCTCTCCCTCACCATTGTGTTGAAGCCACCGTGACTCCATCTTGGCTCTCCCTCACCATTGTGTTGAAGCCACCGTGACTCCATCTTGGCTCTCCCTCACCATTGTGTTGAAGCCACCGTGACTCCATCTTGGCTCTCCCTCACCATTGTGTTGAAGCCATCATGACTACATCTTGGCTCTCCCTCACCATTGTGTTGAAGCCACCGTGACTCCATCTTGGCTCTCCCTCACCATTGTGTTGAAGCCACCGTGACTCCATCTTGGCTCTCCCTCACCATTGTGTTGAAGCCATCATGACTACATCTTGGCTCTCCCTCACCATTGTGTTGAAGCCACCAGGACTCCATCTTGGCTCTCACTCACCATTGTGTTGAAGCCACCGTGACTCCATCTTGGCTCTCCCTCACCATTGTGTTGAAGCCATCGTGACTCCATCTTGGCTCTCCCTCACCATTGTGTTGAAGCCACTGTGACTCCATCTTGGCTCTCCCTCACCATTGTGTTGAAGCCACCGTGACTCCATCTTGGCTCTCCCTCACCATTGTGTTGAAGCCATCATGACTACATCTTGGCTCTCCTCACCATTGTGTTGAAGCCACCAGGACTCCATCTTGGCTCTCACTCACCATTGTGTTGAAGCCACCGTGACTCCATCTTGGCTCTCCCTCACCATTGTGTTGAAGCCATCGTGACTCCATCTTGGCTCTCCCTCACCATTGTGTTGAAGCCATCATGACTCCATCTTGGCTCTCCCTCACCATTGTGTTGAAGCCACCAGGACTCCATCTTGGCTCTCCCTCACCATTGTGTTGAAGCCACCGTGTCTCCATCATGATCGACAGGGTCAGCATGATCAACCGGGTCAGCGTGATTATCATGATCAACAGGATTATCATGATCAACAGGGTCAGCATGATCAACAGGATCAACATGATCAACAGGGTCAACCCGGTCAGCATGATTATCATGATCCACAGGGTCAACATGATCAACAGGATCAACAGGGTCAACAAGGTCAGCATGATTATCATGATCAACAAGATTATCATGATCAACAGGGTCAACAGGATCAACAGGGTCAGCATGATTGCCATGATCAACATGTTTACTCAAATCCCCGAGCAGACAATGTGAAAAATCTGTTCGATGTGCAAGGAACTTGACCCTAATCACCTGAAGGTCACCGTTGATAATGTCTGACCCTGGCTGGGACCCCACTCTCCGAGGCTGTCTCAGGGGGAGTTGGGATTTCCGGAGAAAAAAGAAGAAAAACAATTCACAGGTGATAATAATAATGTGAAATAGGAGGAATATAAGCACCCACTACATCATCATATTACTTTAGTCTGTCCCAGGTGGGCGGCATTTATACTTTTGGGACTATTCTATTAGTTCCACTGCACCAGACAAGCTCAATCTAGCACAGTGTTAGTATTTGTAATGGGTTTTTTTTAAATAACATTTGAACCATGGGGAACCAGAAGGTGGAAGAGAGGGAGTCTGTTTCTCTTGGACATTTCCTTTGTTCCCACACACTTCCTTGTCAAACTAACTGCAGTAGCTAGATTCTGTAACTGTGGTTGTTTGGTCGTGTTTAGACTATATTCCAAAGTAGAATTAATTGGTACCAGATGTCTTCTTTCCAAATATACCAAGTTTTAGCATGTCAGAATCAATCATGTAATTATACATGAATAGCAGTTACTTTTGGGCATCTCTATTGCCATTACATTTAAGAAAAGGTATCATTATGTGAAATCAGCATAAAACTCATGCAGCATATCCTGGACACTAGTTTCCTTTTTGATTGATTGTTTCCTCCTTTAGTGATTAATTTTTTTTTTTGTTTTTACTGATTATCTGCATGTTGTGTCAGTAGACAGGTTTTTGTTTTCCTCTAGTCCCCCTTTGTCCCATTGAGGATTCAGTTTCCTGCTAGAACAATGAAGTGCAGGATAGATATGAGCAACATGTGCTGAAAGGTTTTCACAAACGCTGACAGATTGGAGACGCTAACAATAGTCACAGAATGCCTTACAGTTTGTTTTAATGTTTTTTTAATTTATTTAACCTTTATTTAACCAGGCAAGTCAGTTAAGAACAAATTCTTATTTTCAATGACGGCCTAGGAACAGTGGGTTAACTGCCTTGTTCAGGGGCAGAACGACAGATTTGTACCTTGTCAGCTCGGGGGTTTGAACTTGCAACCTTCCGGTTACAAGACCAACGCTCTAACCACTAGGCTACCCTGCCGCCCCTCCACTCTAACCACTAGGCTACCCTGCCGCCCCTCCACTCTAACCACTAGGCTACCCTGCCGCCCCTCCACTCTAACCACTAGGCTACCTGCCGCCCCTCCACTCTAACCACTAGGCTACCCTGCCGCCCCTCCACTCTAACCACTAGGCTACCCTGCCACCCCTCCACTCTAACCACTAGGCTACCTGCCGCCTCAACACTCTAACCACTAGGCTACCTGCCGCCTCTACACTCTAACCACTAGGCTACCCTGCCGCCCCTCCACTCTAACCACTAGGCTACCTGCCGCCCCTCCACTCTAACCACTAGGCTACCTGCCGCCCCCCACTCTAACCACTAGGCTACCCTGCCACCTCTACACTCTAACCACTAGGCTACCTGCCACCCCTCCACTCTAACCACTAGGCTACCTGCCGCCTCTACACTCTAACCACTAGGCTACCTTGCCGCCCCTCCACTCTAACCACTAGGCTACCCTGCCGCCTCTACACTCTAACCCACATATGTCAGAGTCAAGGCCCGCGGGCCACATCCGGCCCGCGAGAAGGTTTTTTACGGCCCCTGGGATGATCTTGATTTATTATTAGAACCGGCCCGCAGACCGCAGCAAGCCGGCAGCCCGCAGATCTTTTACACACACCAATACTACATTTCCCACAATGCAACGGTGACGCACCGAGCAGTAGGCTGCTTCATTTCAATATTTATTGGCACAGCAGTCGTCAGCATCACAGTAAAATTAACTTTCAGATACCCATCAAAAATGGCAAAACGGAAGGTGGACACTGAGAACCGGGGTTTCAAACAAGGTGGGAGTCGGAGTATATGTTCACGGAGGTAGCTGGAAAACCTGTGTGTCTTCTGTGTGGAGAAAGTGTGGCGGTACTGAAAGAGTATAATCTGAGACGACATTATGAAACGAAACACGCGGACAAAAACAAGAATATGGACATGGAACAAAGGCTACAAAAGGCAGAGGAATTAAAACGAGGCCTCAAATCTCGACAGGCTCTGTTCAAAAAAGCCAAATCACAAGGCCAGGCTGCTGTCAAGGCCAGTTTTATTTTGGCAGAAGAGATCGCTAAATCAGCCCGGCCATTTACGGAGGGGGATTTCATCAAAAACTGCATGATTAAAGTTTGTGGCGAAGTTTGCCCAGAAAAAAGGCAACTCTTTTTAAATGTGAGTCTGAGCAGAAACACCATTGCCGAGAGAGTAGACCAGTTGTCCATCAATCTAAAAGAGCAGCTTGTGAAAAAGGGAAAAGATTTCATTGCATATTCCTTGGCTGTGGATGAGAGCACCGACATTTCTGACATTGCCCAGTTGTCAATTTTCATCCGCGGAGTGGACTCCAGCCTAAGCGTGACAGAGGAGTTTTTGGCTTTACGTCCTATGCATGGCACAACTACGGGGCATGATTTGTATGAAGAGGTGTAAATGAGATGGAGCTGCCTTGGGAAAAACTCGTGGGTTTGACAACCGACGGAGCACCTGCGATGTGTGGACACAGGAGCGGACTGGTGGCGAAGATACGGGAAAAGATGCAAGAGGAAAACGCGACAGGTGAGCTGACAGCTTATCATTGTATCATACACCAGGAAGCGTTGTGCGGTAAAGCCTTGAAAATGGAGCATGTAATGAGCATCATCACGCGCACAGTTAACTTTATCAGAGCCAAAGGTTTGAATCACCGCCAGTTCAAGGCATTTCTGACGGAGTTAGAAACGGAGCATGGTGATTTGCCTTATCACACAGAGGTGCGATGGCTAAGCCAGGGAAAGGTGCTTCAAAGATGTTTCGAGCTTCGTGAGGAGATTTGTCTGTTCTTGGACAGCAAAGGGAAAGACACAACACAACTCCGAGACGAAATGTTTCTGTGTGAAATGGCTTTTCTGTGTGACATTACGAGTCATCTGAATGCAATGAACTTGCAGCTGCAGGGTCGGGATCATGTCATCTCTGATATGTACAGTACAGTGAAGGCATTTAAAACCAAACTGACTCTGTGGGAGACGCAGATGCGGAAAGAAAATTTGAGCCACTTTCCCAGCTGCCAGACCATGAAAGAGAAGCTCTCTACCAGTGCGTTCCCGAGCGCACAGTTGGCTGATAAAATAGGTATGCTTGCCGCTGACTTTCGACGCCGATTTGCTGACTTTGAAGCACAAAAAGCAGGTTGGAACTGCTCGGTAACCCATTTGCTGTTGACGTGGAAAGCTCACCACCAAACCTCCAAATGGAGTTGATTGACCTCCAATGCAATGATGCACTGAGGGCAAAATATGCGGCAGTGGGTGCTGCGGAGTTCGCCCGTTTCCTCCCCGACACAATGCCCCAGCTGCGCATCCAGGCTGCTCAAACGTTGTCTATGTTTGGCAGCACATACCTGTGTGAACAACTTTTTTCTTTGATGAACCTGAACAAAACATCACACAGAAGTCGACTTACTGCTGAACACCTCCACTCAATTCTGAGGATTTCCTCAGCTCAGAGCCTTACCCCGAACATTGATGAACTTGTGGAAAAGATGGGACACCACCAAGTATCACCCTCAACCTCAAACAAGTGAACATTACTGTGCAATCACATATTTAGAGTTTTTACTCAGTTCAAGTTTAAAAGTTAAAGTTTAATATTTGTTTTCACTGCATGTTACTTCTCCTTAAACAAAGTGTTGTTTTTGATTAATAGATTTTTGCACTTTATTTTATTGTATTTCAATCCAATTATATTTTAAAAATATTTCAGTTGAGTGGATGATAGAAAATTGCTATTATTGTTTTTTTCTTTGAAGTAAATTTAGCCCACTTTTGCTAAAATAGAAAATATAGGCTACTGATGGTGCCTTGAATACCGGTTTCTTTCATTTAATGTTCATGTTATGGGGATTTTTATATAAAGGAAATTTGTCTTTTGTGTCTGTTGAAAATTAAAGATTACTGACAGAGCCATAAGAAAATATTGCTTTATTTATCTGATCATATTGGAATATATTTGTTAGGTTTTCAGTAGGTTCAATTAGGTTCACTAGACTATATGCGTCATTTAAAAATTTTTCAATGAACATTCGAACAGTCCGGCCCTCGGCTTGTAGCTAAATTTTTTATTTGGCCCTCCGTCCATTTGACTTTGACACCCCTGCTCTAACCACTAGGCTACCCTGCCGCCTCTACACTCTAACCACTAGGCTACCCTGCCGCCCCTCCACTCTAACCACTAGGCTACCCTGCCTAGACCCCAAAAGAGCAAGCAGAAGAACAGTGGCAAAGGAAAAACAGTGTGCAAATAACTGAAGGATGAACGGGGGGAAAAACAGATAGATATGGGTTGTAATTTACAATGTTGTTTGTTCTTCACTGGTTTCCCTCTTCTCATGGCGACGGGCCACAAATCTTGCTGATGTGATGGTACACTGCGGTATTTTTCCTAACATTTATGGGAGTTTATCTATGCTTGATTTGTTTTCCATCCGGCGGCCTTTCTCAATAGCAAGGCTATGCTCACTGAGTCTGTACATAGTCAAAGCTTTCCTTAAGTTTGGGTCAGTCACAGTGGTCAGATATTCTGCCACTGTGTACTCTCTGTTTATGGCCAAATAGCATTCTAGTTTGCTCTGTTTTGTTTGGTTGATTCTTTGCTTTCTCATAATTTTGGGGGGTCTGTGTTTCTGTCCTGGGGCTCTGTGGGGGTCTGTTTGTGTTTGTGAACAGATCCCCAGAACCAGATGACTGAAGGGACTCTTCTCTAGGTTCATCTCTCTGTAGGTGAGGGCGTTGTGGTGGAATGTGTTTGGGATTGTTTGTTTTTTTTGCAGAGTTCTGCATGCTGAGTCTCAATTGGGTGTTTGTCCCATTTAGTGAATTATTGGTTGGTGAGCGGACCCCAGACCTTACAACCATAAAGGGCAATGGGTTCTATAACCGATTAAAGTATTTTTTAGCCAAATCCTAATTGTGATGTGGAGTTTCATGTTCCTTTTTATGGCATAGAATGTCCTTTTTCCCTTGTTGCTTAGATTGTTCACAGCCTTGTGGAAGTTCTACCTGTGGTGTTGATGTTTAGGCCGAGGTCGGTGTAATTCTCTGTGTGCTTCAGTGCGACAGCGTCTAGATAGAATTTGTATTTGTTGTCTTGGCTACTGGACCTTTTTTGGAACACCATAATTTGTTTGTCTTACTGAGATTTACTGTCAAGGGTTCAAGTCTGACAGGATCTGTGCTGAAGATCTCTCTCTCCCTGACAGTTGGCTGGAGGTGTGATCTTGGGAGTGGCTCTATGGCTTCGTCATGACAACCAGACCAGCAGTCTCCTCATGCAGCAGTTTGAAGGCCAGCAGGCTCCAAACACCTTCTATACCAGTAAGCAACCATGATCCCCGTGGGAATTGAACCCACAACCTCCGCCATATGGGTTGGGAAGGGGATACAACTTACTCTAGATTCCTCCCCCCCTCTCCTCTCTTCCCCTCTCCTCCCCTCCCCTCTCCTCTCCTCCCCTCTCTTCCCCTCTCCTCTCCCCTCCTCTCCTCCCCTCTCTTCCCCTCCCCTCCCCTCTCCTCTCCTCCCCTCTCTTCCCCTCCCCTCTCCTCTCCTCCCCTCTCCTCTCCTCTCCTCTCCTCTCCTCTCCTCTCCTCTCCTCTCCTCTCTTCCCCCCCCTCCCCTCCCCCTCTCCTCCCCTCTCCTCTCCTCCCCTCTCCTCTCTTCCCCTCCC